>NC_053115.1:20365504-20613004 GCF_010015445.1 Perca fluviatilis
GTCAACGTGAGAACAGACACACCTTCTTCTCCTCTCTGCTCTACTTTCAATGTTTTCTGAATGCATTCTGTCACACGCTGTGATACATGATGGAGAAGGCAGGTGGCTTTTCATAAAAGCAAAGTTACTTTGACCACCCTAAATATGTCAACATACCATATCTCAATCAAAATGCAACAGTTCCTGGCCAAAGCCATAAAGCCCCAGAGATACAGTATGTGACAGAAACACCATGTGATGCTCAATTTGTTGATACCATTTGTAATAAATGATTGCTTCTCACACGTGAAATTACAACAAATGCTAAAACTCCAGGCTGCTACATCTGCACCTTTCCGACACCGCCTGCACATTTAATATTCTTCTGGTTGGAGCGAAGCAGACCAGGCAGCAGCATGGAGATCCTCTGCTGAGAATAGGTACAGTAAGTGAGGAAACGTCAAACCATGTTTTCACACTGTTGATCAGATACAACAACAGCTGGTTGAAGCTGACCATTTGTGATCTGGAACATTTTAATAGTACAGAGAAGATGTCAGGAGAGGAATCTTGATGAGAGAAAATCATAGATTAGTGAGAAATAGCTATTTCCATTAGTCCAGGTTCAGTTTGGTTAATGTTTGCCAACTTTCTATACTTTCATTTTTGTCTTTGTTTAGAACATTTTAAACTGTCTTTACCCCTCAGCTACAAGTCTGACTTATCATTTTGTCAATATAACAAAGTATAAATCTGCCAGCAACCCAAAAATACAAGATAAATTAAACCGACGCCTATAAAATGTACAAATCTAAATATTATTACAGAATAGAAAAATATATAGTTTCACTATTTCTACACACCAATACAACAGAAACATGTAAGAAATAAAACAATAATACAGTAAATGTATATTTAAATTGATTTTATGCCATAAAATTTTTTTGTATTTATGTATGCCTAAAATCTTTATTAGTTAAATGTTTTAAAAATGTCTTTCAAAAACCTTTTTCGTGTTGTACAGACATAAATAGGATATTGTGTAAAGTTTTCTCAGCTTGTCTCTACATGCCTTAAAATTAAAGTTATTTTACTATAAAAAAAAAGAGAAATTTTCAGTGTATTCCGAGATGAATAGACAGAGATTAATGTATAATTGTTGAGTCCTTTTTTATTTCCAAAAACATTTCATGAATAAATCCTTTATTCTGGAGCATTTTTCTAACAATGTGAAAGATCACCCCCATCAGGTTCGTAAATCTTCACATCTATATTTCTGATGTAAAATGTACAATCACTTAAATCAGAGGGACATTGTGTTTTTTGTGACGCACCCTCCCACACACAGGTGGCCCAGTGCTTCTGTGACTGTGAGATGTGGACAGCTCATTACAATTTTTGTAGCCACCCACAGGAGCAAAACAACATCAACAATGAACTCTAATGAGGCATGTTGGGGCTTTGTCAGGCTGTACAACCTTGTGAAAGGAGAATAATGTGCATATGAAAAGAAAAAAACAGCTCACTCATAAAATGCAATCCCTCCTCTGGGAAAATACCCGTTCCAGTGTCTGTATGTTATCGTTGTTAATTTGCAAAATCGCACAAAATATGAACAAGGGAGGGTTTCTTTTTTGATGCAGATGTGCAATACAGTAAAATTTATTCAAATGTGCTCAGTCAGCTGTCCCACCAAAAATCGTGATGAAAATATTAAAATTACTCTTTTGCTTCTGCTCGCTTTGGGGACCAACTGTAACAGCCACAGAGTCACAGTGGCCAACAAGCCTCTGCCAAGGCATTTTAGGAAGCTCCAACAACTTAACACTTGGAGCCCAAAATACCCGGAGTCGGATGAAAGGATGGGGGAGTCTGAGTGAGAATCTGAGGCAATCCCAAAAGAGAGAGAGCGTGGCAACATTTCAATTACACCGATGCCAAATAAATACACAACACAATCTTGTTGTGGGACAAAGCCTGCATTGAACCTAAATCAGGGGTATAACACCACAGCGAATGTTCATTTTGAAGCTTTTGAAAACATGCCGCTGTAAAGCTAACTGCATGTTTGTTCAAACGTAGGGATTTGGACAGATCAATTATAGCTTAGCAAAGTTTGCGTTGCATAGAAAGAACTGAAGCCTTCTGTATCTGACAGCATCAACACAAGCCTGTAATTTAGCTGTTTTCCTCATTGTTCTGAACTACTATCTGCAGCAAGGTCCAATTCACCCGCTGATGGTCTGCGTGTTGCAATTTCCCAGAGAAATTGTACACCTTACACCAAAGAAATACTATTCTACTGTGCATTGCTAGCATTTTAGAGTATCTCAAGTCTTTTTTATCTTCATGTCTGGCCCACACACAGCAAATACTTCACATTTCACTCCAATGTCACACTTCCACAGTTCAAAACACATTTGATCCTTTCCCTCTGGCTAGTGTCGACTAATTTCTGATGCAGAGCAGATGGGAGTTTTTGTGTGTGCAGAGCTTTGTCTGACTTTATGGGCAAAGCTGGGAATATGTGAACATGGAGTGCATAATTGTGACAGTGGATTTAGAGAGATTGACCTCTGTGGAAAGCAAACTACATGGGTTTTGGGTTTCTTTACGTTGTTGTATTCCCCCAGAACTAAAGCTCTGAGAAATCAGAGAATCTGTCCAAAACAATCAGGGAGGCAGGAGCTGAGGCAGACTGCCAGGCGTCTCTTCTCTCTCCACAGTGAGCGAGAGGATCCCTTGCGACCCCGTTTCATTCTCTTTTCCACAGTTCCCACACCTCACAACAGCTATGTTTTAGCTTGTTTAGATACTAAACTGTATCTGATCGGCTCAGATCTTCATCCAGACACTCAATTCAGCCAGGTCCAAAGAGGAACATCACACACACACCTTTTGTGCATATTTTGTACCTTGTTTTACTGCATGTAAGCAAGCAGAATACAGATTTATGTCATAGGCTTTTGATTGCATTTCTGTTACTTATGAGTCTATCAAGAGTGAACTGTTCACTTGACGCTAGTACACTTGATGATTGTCTCTCATACAGTAATAAAATTAGAAAGTAATAGTTAATGGCTATGCTAGCAGCTTTGTGAAGCTGCACTTATTGTAGGTACAGCAGTGCTTTGCACCTAATAGAAGACTACACTTAAACGCAGATGTCTAGCAGTTATAATGTTTACTATTATGTTGAGCATCTTATTTTAGAATTTTATCATACGAACATTTGCTAATTAGCACTTAACACAAAGTATAGCTGAGACTGATGGGTAGGTCATTAGTTGTGCAGATATTTAGTCACAAACTTACTAAATACTGGGCAATTAACATTTTGACCTAAAGATGCAGTTTTGCAAGTTTTTGGATCACAAAACTGACAACAATTTATCCCGAGGAGAACATGGATGTCTGCACCAGATTTCATATTATCTATCCAACAGTTGTTGAGAAATTGCACTCTGATACACAAATGTAAATCAATGGATCACCAAAGTCACTAGGATTCATCTTTTTTGGACCATCAATGTCAGTACTCTGTTCAGATTTTCAAATCAATCCATCTAACAGTTGTTGAGATATTTCAGCCTGGACTAAAGTGACAGACTGACCAACAGACAGACAGACAGACACTAGCATGGCTAAAACAATATACATGGAAATTCAGTTGATGGGTTAATCGACAGTTATTCTGAAATACTCCAAATTGTACATGTCTCCGCATAAGTTGACAGGATACATGAATGATTATCTGTATAGAAGTTACCTCTATTAATGTTTCAATTATGTAGAGACATACAAGATATGTTTCTTAACATACTACATGCTTCCAGATGTTGTATAGGGGAACTTCTAGCACATTGTCTTATTTGCAACTGCAATGTGAAAACACTGGAAACATGTTTAGTTTATTTAGATGCATGTCAACAAGTCATAAAACATAATCTGTGTTCTTTTAATATTAAATATATAATATGTTCACAATGGTTCCCCAATTCTAATAAAATATATTGACTTTAAGTTTGATATGCAGTATATACAACTTTCAATGAGCCAGAGTTACCCTTAAAGGTTGATGGTCAGTACACCCTAAAAACAACATATTTTTCATATTACAAAAACATGAGAAAAAAAGTTTTCGTATTATATTATATATTGTATTTTTTATATATAAATGTAACATCAGTAGGTTCTCCCGAGGATATTAAATCAAATTAATAAATTCAAAATAATAAAGCCAAAAAACTATTTATCGCTATTTATCTCTGAAAACAGTTTGTAACACAGTTTCAAGCCATGAAGTAATTCACACTCAAACAAACAGATTTTTTTTTTTTTGTCTGCTATTCAGTTCAACTCAAAGCTGTTAAAGGTGAGAAAGTAAAGCTCTTGAGGGCAGCCCAGAGGAAAACATCTTCACAATGAGGACTGCAGGGCAGGAAAAGTTTTCTGCTCTCCCTGCAGATTCTCTACACCGCAGTTTCACCAGGAAACACTGAATGAAAATTTTAAATAGAACTAAATAGAAGAAGGTAAAACATTCCTCACTCATTTTTTCACAGTTTTTGTCAGGGGAGGATTCAATTAACCTTCCTGCTTCAAGTCTGTTAACATATAAACACAGTAATTTATTTTGAGCTTACAATGCAACAGCATGCTAATTAACTCCAAGACAGACCTTCAAGTGAATTAAAACAACTCACTGACCATTTAAGTAGAAACAGTTAAACCATCAGAGGACACGGTTTAATCTGTAGCATTTTAAGATTGCTGACAGTAGCTAGTTGGCAATTAACAAAAACAGATGTCAAATTTTCTTAAAAATGTTAAGGGGTATTATATGGCCAAAAGTATTGGGACACCTCAAATTACACCCGTATGTGATCATTGAGTATCTCGTTTCAAAACTTGGGCAGTAATCTATTACCAGCCGTCACTTCCCACAACATTTTGTAACCTCACTGGAGGGATTACTCTATTCAGCCTCAAGAGCAGTCATAAGGTTGGACACTGACTACATTTTCCATAATGCAACTCAATAGCATATTTTGTTTGATCCTCACTGCCTTGCAAAGGTCTACATCTTTCAAACCCCTCAACTCCAGTTTGTAATGGAGTCTCCAAGCCAAAACTGAGATGACAAACCAAACCATGAAAAACAGCCAAAAGTATGAAAGCATGATCTTCCCTATATGGGATAATAAAGATCAGCAAAGACCACTACTCACATGAATTTCAAATCGTTATATTATGATGCAATTTGTGATTTGTATATCTGAAAATATCAGCTACTGGCTAACCGATCAAACACTTCTCTCAACACTGCCCATTAATCCTGAAGGTTTCACTCTCAATAGTTTTATCACATTATCTTTCAAGATACAAATGTACGATATACTGTACAGTTAAACTTTCAAAAAACAGTCAGCTGAGGTAAAGCCCTTTAAGACTCATTGGGATGGAGAGAGCTGCATCTCACTCTGTCAACCAGCTCTGAGCAAGCAACATCAGAGCACAAAGCTCCAATGTGGAAGCAGAAACTGCAGGAGGGATTTGATTTTGCCCACAGCAACATTGCCACCACCTGGTAGCTTTGATACATGCTGCAACCGCATGAAATGAAAATGTACCTCTCAGCTGTCTCACTGACCACGGCCTCAACAGCTGAAAGTGAATCGTGACAAAGGCTGGTAAACACATGGACCCTTCATAACATCTGCCACGGCCTCCACTATGTGAGGTCATAAAGTTATTATTATTAATTAATCTTCGCAAAGTGAATCTAAACCATCACACATTCAAAAGGTAAATTGTGTTACTGATTATACCCGATGCTTCATTCATATTAACCCATTATCTCTAGAACAAATCAACAAATTGCACTTTTAACAATAAAAATATAATTACCTCCAAATGGTAACGGAATTTATCACAAGAATGAGTTTAATTCTGAAAGAAAGAAAAGAAGAAAAATAATCTTTAAAAAAAAAAAAGCCTCTAATAATGTGCCTGAGGCCATCTCTTCAACACCTAATGAGTGACTCTGAGAGGATTGTGGCTCTGACTAAAATGACGCCACTCACACAAAGGTAATTCATGTACAGATAAGGTGCAGAGCGCCTTCATGTCTGGTGTAATGGCAAAAAAAGGGCAAGTAACAGCTTTTACAAAAAGGTCAGGGGTCAGGAAATGTTTGAATGATTTAAATGTATTTTTGGGATTAAAAGTTAATTAATGTTAGCATCCATATAAAGTCTTATATAACAGCTTCATTCAATTACAAAGCAGGAGCAGGAAAATGCTGGGCAGAAGGGAGTGAAATCCTTTAACAGCTGTATATAAGTGAAAGGAAAAAATTCACCTTTGTTTTTGTTCAGTGCACTCTAGGAGTCCCTGTGTTTTAATTTATTTCATTGGTGGACCTACTTTACTGCAAATTGTCTCATCTACTCCTACATTCGTTAGTAACTTTAATGTTTCCCAAAATCACTTTGAGTAGAACATGTCACATTGAGCAAGCTGTGGATAATAGGTGTAGGTGGAGAAATACAGCATTAGTGACAGCAGCAGGGAAAGACAAAAGCTTGCATTTGCATTGTGTTCTTTCAAGACTATTGCTGGAGAGAAACGGATTCCTTCTCCTATAGTCTGAACCACCAGCAGATAGCTAAAAAAAATCACTGCTGCTTTGTAGCTGTGCTGCAAATATCTCAACACAATGTCACAGTGTCTGCATTTAGCTGGTTATCCACAGGAATATGAACTACAGAGCACAAACTGCACAGAGGAAAGCAGAGGTCCATCGCTAATAGCTGTTTTCGGCAGCAACCACAAAGCATTCAAATGAGCTTAAGGAGAAACTTTGAAGGTACAACTGACAGACAGCAGAAAAGAGATCTCTCTGCATCAGCTGAGATAAGGAGGTGACATAAGGACCCTCTTGTCTTCTCACAGAGTCGGGGTAAACACAGCTTGTTAGAGTAGACCTGTGTGAGCGCAAAGTGACATTTCAAAATCCAAAAGCTGCACGCTGGAGTGCCTTTCGAGAGCCGGTGCTACAGGCGGCACCGGTGACAAGGCTGCAGCCAATTAGGACTGTATGTGAGCACGTGTCTGTACCTGTCTTTCAGGACGGATAAAAGTGGGTCAGAGCCACAGCGTATCTTGGTACCAGAGCACAACGGCAGATAGCACACAATGTATATACTTCAAATGAGACAGATGGGGATTAAATAGCTGAACTGGAAATTTGCTCTTATATGGGGTGACGGTTCTGAATCCATTATCATTATCAGCCACTTTGATGCTCAAAATTCAATTTCAGAGCAGGTTTCTAATAAAAAGGTCTGAGTTCAGGCTGCCGGTATTGCCACTATCGTTCATTAACACGTTTCTGCGCAGGTAAACAACTCTGCAGGTTCAAAGGCACATCAACTCAACATATTAGCAAGTTAGACATTACCGGGGGGAGAAAACTGTTGCTGCCATATTTCATGAGCTTTTTTCCATTTCCCTCTCACATCAAACACTCCAAACCACGCCGGAGAGGACAGAGCTGAGCACTGTTAACTAATGCCCAGCATGTCTCTCCAAGTACACGTCTGTGGACGACAGCTCAGACCAAGATGACATCAGAGTTGTGATGCAAAAACCACTTGACATAATTGCTGGTTGGATGCGGTTGTGAACCGGGAGCCTCTGCCTCTGATATATAGTCTGCGTTCAAGGTCTCTGGTCTCAGCTCTGCATCACACACCAGAGGGTAGACACAAGAACATGAAAAATAGATGATAAAGGACTTTAACTTCGCACTAACTAAATCCATGGAGCAAGCTGTGCTATAAAAGGTCAGTTATGTTAGGTGCCATTCATCCTATATTTTCTATTCATCGTTGGATTTTGGACCGCTGGTCGGGCCAAAAAAAAACATTTCAAGAAGATGTTGATGCTCATTTTTCACTATTTGCTGGCATTTTATATACCAACTTAGAGAATGATTAACTGAGAAAATAATTTGCAGATTTAAATAAAATAATTATTAGTTGCAGCTCTAATACATGTATTTGATATGTGATATTTGACAAAAGGAAAAGTTAAGAGATATGTGGTGCCATCATATAGCTGATTGGCTCACAGAGGTCGTGACAAAATCTATTTGGCTGAAGTGAAAAGTGTGAATGCTTTCTATCAGCTGACAGCGTGAAAAGTGGGCAAGAAAAATTAGAGATTAATAAAATAAGATAAGATTAATCATAGGAGTAAGCATGCACTTATGCTAAGCTTATTTTTTTTGGATTGATGCACAGGCAATTTTGGAACAGATTAAGCTTGGTTAGTTATCTTATATAGCTACTAAAAACTCATTTATCAAGATGCTATTCACTAGGCTTAATTACTTAAACATTAACTATCCATGAAATGTTTACCTTATTTTTGTTCTACCCCAAAATGTAAAGCCTTACAATATACTGCATTATGTTTTCAGTGTGGCCTGTGTAGACTGGCTTTGTCAGCATAATAGTTAAAAACTACAGTCAAATTAGCCAGCCTGGAGGCTTCACTGTACTTCATATAATGAGGAACATATATGTGTTTAAGTTGGTAAGTGGAGGATATTTTTATCTTGTGAGTGTATTGTATATACATGTCCCCGGCTGGAGCTGTCCCCGGTTTTCACTGTGACTTACAGACCCGAAATCGGAATGAAAGAAAGAAAACATTGACCAAACGTATGGTCGCGCACCCTATACGCGCAGCCTCAAGACAACCAGAGCGCTGCTCAGAGCTCAGAGATGTTCTAGAATGCCCATATTTTACGATGCTAAAATTAGTCTGGTGGATTTAGCAAACTTAATTTCGCGGACTTTTTTATGTTTAAAAAAAAGGATCTTAGGCTAACAGAAAGTCGACCTCCTTAGAAATCCTTTCCATAATGTTGTCAGACACTTAGAATATTATTCTGAGCCTGTCAGTGGCAAAACGAGCACTTTTATGAACGTAAATACAAGCTGGACAATTGTCCTACTAACTTACATTGTAGCTTGTTTCGCCGTTGCCGACTGCAGCGATCTCGTTTAATACTTGACCATGTCAAAGGAAAATATTTCCTCGATAGTTTTAATTGTATCCGTTACTCAATGAGCTGTTGCAGAAACAAGTCCAGCGTGAAGCAATAAAGCAAAAGCTGTCAGATAAATGTAGTGCAGTAAACATTACAACATTTCCCTCTGAGGTGTAGTGGAGTACAAGAATAAAGTAGCAGCAGGGGCGATTCTAGGATCAGACCTTTAGGGGGGCTCAGCCCCTAATGAGAATGTGACACAGCTATAGTCAGTGTTGGGGAGTAACGGAATACATGTAACGGCGTTACGTATTCAGAATACAAATTATGAGTAACTGTATTTCGTTACAGTTACAATTTAAATAGTTGGTATTTAGAATACAGTTACATTGTTGAGATCAATGGATTACATGACGATACTTCTCTGTTTCACGAGTTTATTCACTCTGAATAAATTAAGGCAACTATATGCATTTCTCAGAAGCCCTGATCTGAAATCTTAAAAAATAGCTATTTGCGTGATCAGTCACAATGGAGTCGGAACCGGCACGACAGCGCCAGGGAAGGAATAAGTTTCTATCTTGGAAATTCAAACAGAATTTCACATTAAAGAACGAACAGGGACAATTAAATATAACTGTGCCGTGCAGCGTCTACTTACCAGCAACCAACCTCCTTTCAGCGTCCAAATTACTCCACCTCCAAGCTGGAGAAGCATCTTAAAGTAAGTTATTTTTTAAATTAGCCAAGGGTAGTCGTCTGCTGTAGTTTTACTGGTCACCTTGCTATTTTGACATTGACGTGCGACTTTACATTCTCCTACGTGCTGATTTACTAGCTCCAGAGCCGTTTAAATACTGACTAGCCCCGTTTGACATGCTGGCTAACGTTAGCTAAAATTAGCTCGTGGTAGCAAGACTGCGGTTATATTATGCAGTTCGGGACTACCAATACAATAATCTATCTGCTTGTTCAGGTACACATTCAGCTATTTGGAATAAAAAGAACACACCATTATAGGCCTGTTTAGTAAGCTGGATGTGATAGCCGCATTCCTACACTTCTAAAACGCAATTCAATGTGGAAGTAATCCTGAAGTAATCCAAGTATTCAGAATACGTTACTCAGATTGAGTAACGTAACGGAATACGTTACAAATTACATTTGTGGGCATGTATTCAGTATTCTGTAACGAAATACGTTTTGAAAGTATCCTTCCCAACACTGGCTATAGTGCATGCAAAAGTGTTAATCTGCGCCATGAAATTACCAACTTCTTCACAACTTTACTCCTGCCCTCCCGCTGACAGATAGAGACTCAGCCAAAGGTGTGAGTCTGGAACAACCACCTCAACCACAATCTAAGCGTTACAATGATATTAGCGCCAGTTGCTGTGACAAATGGTTTGCGAGAAAATTAACATTTAACTTACATGAAATGTTATCATATTTGCATTCTGCATTTCTCTGCACACCCATTACTCTCTGTGAAATATCTCACAAACTCTTCACTCAACACATGCATCGGTACAACAAGCGGTTCCCGGGTAATCCGGTTTTGAAATTGCGACAAATTTCTACATGGTCTCCAACTTTGGGCCAAAATTATAATGTATTCTCATGTAAACTATTTATGTCAGTACAGACATTTTATGTAAATTGCTTAGCCAGTGTATCCCACCATACTGGTTATTATATTGCCAGATTCCAAACAATCCCACTTACTTATATATATATATATATATATATATATATATATATATATATATATATATATATATATATCGCACTTACAAATATGAATACATATTTCTACTGGTATGCTTCCTAGTGACATTAATGCAAAAATATGAAGAAAAAACTATTCCACCTGTGTGTGCATAGTTAAAATTCTGAAGTGCAAAATAGTTCAGGCTACAGCACAAATATTTCCATTCATAGATAAGAATAATCAAGTCTTTCTGGATTTCTTTTCAAAGTGCACCAGGTTGATGCATTTAAACGTTAAAATAGACAACATTTTCTTACAGGGGAACATGCCCATGGACCTCCCCTAGGGGGACTTGTGCCCCAGTGCAGCTCTAGGTCTAGTGACGCCCCTGGGGCATCATCCCCGTTTTAAGTTTACAAAGATAAAAACATTACCTGTTTTGGAGGTATTTACGCTTCTGAGCTGAAAATGAAAAAATTTTGTCTCAGAAATCTGGTCACCTTAGGCTAAGTGCAAAGGTGAAGACTGTGGAGCAGTGATGTTGTACCCAACAGGTGCTGCAGTGCATTAAGAGATTGGAATGAGAATGATCCGTCATTCAAACCAGTGATTCAGAATGCTTCCTGAAGACATCCTCACAGTGCTGCAGACTTATGCACCAGTGACATTTATAAGAGCATTATGTGTTTGACATTGGACCTGAGTGAGGCGTTAGCTCTGGTGAGTTTGGTGTCAGCAACAAATCCCCAAACAAAACTAGCAACTAATGTTATGTAATATCTGAAGAACTAGTGACTCTATACCCGCATTAAGACGTATTACCAGGGGGCATGAGTACAAACCAGGCATTGAGTCTGATAACACTGTGGCTGTTGGTACACACACGGACCTAAAGACACTCATCTCCAGACATACACACACTCATTTCACAACATCCTTGTAAACTCATTCCTACAGAATGATGGAGTCTCTTCAGTGTGTTTCACAATTAGCCTTTTCTTATGAAGAGTTGTTTAGCTCAGGTTGATTCAATGCCCTTGTGATTTAGCGACTTTAATTAAAGGGATACTTCACCGATTTAGCATTAAGCTTTGTATCAGTAGAAACACTGTAGTATTTTCGAATGACCGTGCTTCCCTCCCTCATGTCCCCCTGAGACGAGAGATCTCTGTATTGTGGGTCTGGAAAAAATCTTCCGATGACAGAAAACGACGATTTTTGCATCATCGGAAAAGTTTTTTGCCCAGAGGCAATGGACTACAGCCAGTAGTAGGAGCTACTTCCGAATGTTTTCAACCCGCCCATAGGGGGTTGGACTGGTCTTTACACGAAGCTTACCGAAGAAAACCGAGTGTCAGTCATCTTGAAGCATCACTAAACAGGCTCTCTTTTCATCAGCAACCTTTTACAACAATTATGTGCATTCAAACTACCGCACAAGTGTACCACCGGGATACATTGGTACAGATCGGAGAATATGCAGGAAACTTTATTACAGACGGAATACTCGTCACACTACGCAAGCTTCACCTGCTAGGAGACCAGCACCTCCTGCGGTGTCGCCCAATGCTGCTAGCCGGTAAGGCAGGGGTCTTCAATGGTTTTTTTAAGCCAAGGACCCCTTAACTGAAAGTAACTGAGAGACGATCAGGGACCCCCTACTACATATCTTGTATAAAATGAAGTTGCATATTAATCTGGTCCTACAATAACTTTTAGGGCAGCCTAAAGCATTTATAGATACATTTTTTGCATAAAATACTAAGCTATTCAAATAGCCTGATACTTGTTGGCATGATTTTATAAATCATGTTTTAATGTTAACCCTTAAATGTGAAACAAATATGAAACAGTCAATCCTTTGGGATGAACTGTATCTTTGGATATTTGCTAATAATATGTTGGAATCATGTTAAGACTTTCATTTTTGAAAAAACTTTCAAAAATTAACAATAATTTGGAGGCCCCCCTGGAGTGACTGTGAGGACCCCCTGGGGGTCCCGGACCCCCTGTTGAAGATCCCTGCGGTAAGGGGACATCCTCAGCGGTGAAACGCGAACGAAGGCTGGAGTATAACCTAGCTAGGTGGAAAGCTAACACTAGCCGGCCACCTGTTCCATCAATCCTGCTTGCAAGTGTCCACTCATTAGACAACAAACTGGACTACATCCAACTTCAACAAAACTCCCAACGCGAGTTCAGAAACTGCTGTGTTTTTGTTGTTGCGGAAACATGGCTGAACAACAGTGTACCGGACTATCCAGCTACCAGGCCTGCTGCTCTGTCGCCGGGTAAGGCTAGTGGAGGTGGGCTGTGTTAACACGAACTGGGGTGATTTGTATCAAACTAACTGCTAACCGCTGGTGGAGTTTGTGACTGTTAAATGCCGACCATTCTACATTCCACGCAAATTCACAGCTGTGTTTAAACTCTGTGTTTACAGCCCACCAAGCGTTAATGCTAGTATGCATTAGCTGAACTTTACGGAGCATATAATGTGTGTGCACTAAATGTAGCCTGTTTCGTATGTCGTTTTTACATATTTTAAATGTGTAACACCACTTGAGCCACGGTGAAACGTTGTTTCGTGTATATGGTTGAAACGACAATAAAACACACTTGAGTTGAGTTGAATGCTGCCTCACTGTCAACGGTAAACGGTAGAAGCAAATCCATTCTGGGTTTTGGTGTCTTTCATCCATATGAGCCAAAAACACATTTCCTGGCTTATCTCGGCCTAGAAGGAACTAATTTCTAAAAATGTTTCACATTTCTACTACATAAGTGACCCAATTTAAAGATATATTCGTCTTTCCAACGGTGAAATATCCCTTTAAATTCAATTCTGACACGTGCACTCTGTGCACATATTAATAAACTCTTGGCATCAAGTGTATGCCTCCCTTTGAGGTAGAATTGGGTAGCATGTACAGTCAAGCTTCTCAACTTGCAAGCACATCTGATTTATAGTGTGTAGGTTTCAAACGTAGCTGTGCTCATTAGCTTTTACACTGTCAAAACATCACTGAACTTGATATACTTTAGCAAAACAGGTGCTGCCATTTCTTAGCTATTATTTAAAGAAATAATAATCTTTAAGAACCACAAATATGCAGTGTCTATATTTAATTTTTTTATGCAAAACAAACGGCCCCATTTTAACTAAAAACAAATGCTACCATAGTTGTTAATATTTTCTGGTCACATGCAGCCAGTCAATCCAACTGAAAGTCCTGTCCTCGCATTGTAACATTGACGTACACACAGTGTGCACTGTCAATCCCATTCGTGAACAGCGTGCCCTGCATGTTAAGGAGAAGCACCCGGGAGAATAGGCTACATTTCATCACCACAGGAGCTCCCGCACTAACTACGGATGCAAATTTATACAGACTCAGGGCATGGCCGATTCTCTTTAGGATAGCTTTCTGCATCATAGTGCTGTAGTGAAGTGAGGGATGAGAAGTGGGATGTCTGATGGAATAGGATAGTATTTACAGTCATGCTGTGCTGCATAACAAAGCTTTAACATTTTTCAGCTCAGGTTCCTTATGTTAGCTGCAGTAGGGTGATAGTTTTGTAGATTAGACTGTATGTATGTATTTTCTATGAATGTAAGTTCTCTGCAAATATTCAATTTGTGTGTTGACTGTTATCTTGTCCCAGCCTTTGTGTTCTGTCTCCGTCTGCTCTGCAGTGTATTGTAGACGATGAACACTGGTGTTTTGGGAAACAGCTTAGCATATGTCTGCAGACAGCTGAACAGTGAGGGGTTTATTGCAGTCAGAGAGCGAAAAAGAGGCCAGGAGTACTGGGCACAGTGAGGCAGATATGCAGAGTCAGCAGACACTCAGGCAGAGGGTTCAATGACGCAGAAAAAACGGTGGGGACGTGAACGGCACACTGGAAAAGCTGCTCTCAAGGTGTATGAATTCATTAGGAACATCTTTCATCGGGGCAGCTTGAGTGTGTTTTGTATTTCTGTCCTACACCTGATTGAGATAAGGAAGTGTGTGAATATTCCTTCAAACTTACACCACACTTACTACATTAACATCACACAATTACAAAAACGCCACAGATACACACTCGTAAGTATACAGATGCCAAGATGAGCGGGATTAGCACCCTTGTGAAAGCTGCTGTTCATATCTTTAACACTCCCAGCAGCTCAAATTTAGCTGCTTCAAAGTGGTGGAGATGGGTGACTATTAAATCTGGTAGATGTGTTCACTGAGCGCACAGTCATCAGCTTATGTGCATCGGCTGCATCCACTTAAAATTTTGCAATGACCTCTTTTCTATGAGTATATGTGTGTGTGTGTGTGTGTGTGTGTGTTTGTATGTATGTAAGAGAAAGAAAGAGAGGGAGATTGAGAGAAAGAGGAGGCACAACAGTTCAAAGTGCAAGAAATTAACTACAATCCTTTGAAACAATGCAGCAATGTATGAAATGCCTCAGAAACAGCAAAGCACTTTGTCTTCAATAAATCCAGCAGACACAATAAAACAGTTTGTGTTTAGTGGTGTGTTGCAGCAACAAATTGCCTTTTGTGGAACAGGGAGGGATGCAGCAACTGTCAAGCCGAAATTAGTTTTGCAAAAGAAAGTGTAGCATTATGTTGTGTGAGAAATATAAAATAAGAAAATATATGGTGAAATTGAAAGTTTATTCTTCTTCGTCTTGGAAGCAGTAGTAGCCAAAAATAATAATGCAATAAAGCTCCAACATAGCTACTAAATTAACCTTGTGATGAGATTGTTTTGTCAAATATATTTTCTTCCATTTCTCTCCCATTATTTTTTATAACTTCATTATCAAATTCCATCTCACGATAGCAGACAGGTTGACCATCTTCACTTTCTCTTTTGTGAAACCAGAAACAGCTAGTATTCCCTGTCATAATGCATACAGTAGATGAATGTCAGTCTACAAGTTATTAAAATATGAAAGTCAACATAGTAAACATTACAACTGCTGGTCATCCACATGTTAGCATTATCACTGTAAGCATGTTAGTCAAATGTTTCTTCTAAAAACCAAACACAGCGGTTCAAACTATTTGAATATCTATTTTTGCACATTAGGTCCGTAAGAGGGATATATTACTACTTGTATAGGTATATTTATTTCAACATAAACATGTCTTTTAAAAGATCTATATACCTAGACAATACAAAGTAATAAAATAATGTCATAAACGGAGACCTCTTTTTCTGCACCGTGGTTGGTGCTAGACTGAGAACTGAGCCCACTAGCAAGCAATAGCTAACTAACTATTGCCAGATGGGTGACAACTTTGTTTGGCTTATTTTCTGTAATCAGTGTTGCATGAAGGCATGTTGGGTGGAATTAGCAAGCTAGCTAGCTAACTAGCAGCCGTCCACAACAGGCTGCTGAGGCTTATTTTTTCATAGAGATGGACAAGCTAGCTAGCCATCTCCCGGCGTTCACCGTCATCCTGGCAGGCAGTGAAGCAGAGGCACCGTAGGCTCTGTTCTGCCACTGGCTGATTCAGGTGGCCAAATGCTATTTTGTTGTATCTATCATAGCAATGGTTTGTATATCTGGTTTCCCTTTTTGAATGGCGAATAGATTACCACCACCTGCTGGCATGGAGCTATGTCCTCTCACACAGGCACAGAACGTATATGCTAGTTGGTTGTCACCTGTAGTATTTGCAGTGTGCTCAAGTGCAATTTTTTGGTCAAGACAAAGGCGACGTGAGACAACGCCACAGTCAGGCTTCGTCACCACTAGTTATTTGCCATCTGCCTGGTGTGTCAGGGCCTTAAGTACAGTCTCACAGAGCTGCATTGCTGTAGAACAATGGCTTCTTGACCTCTCCTGTCACGCCTGTTTCACATTTGATATCTGTTTTTATGCACTGTGTATGAGTGCAAAATGATAAAATAGGGGCCGCCCCAATGACCTATGGTCTAACACATGTACCATGAAATCACAGCATCCTTGGTTTGATTCAAGCTAGGCACCACCAATACTCTGTGTTTGCTGTTTAGATGTACTGGCAATTAAATCCCAAAAAGATAATTGAAAAACAAATTATGAAATGCAGGAATATAAAACATGTATCAGAAAGGAAGGATGTGGTCGCAAGCCATTCTTGGGAGTTGCTACAGTACTACTCTAGAGGAGTACCTGTCTCGTCATGCTGTCAGGAGTTCATGAAGCTCAGTCAGTGAGGAGAATTGTGTCAGTCAAGGAGATGTTGATCTCCTGTCAAAGAGCAGGCACGTCGATTCTGAGAGAAAACACTGAACTAACACAGTCAGTGAACTCCCATCAATGTATTGATCACCCTGAGGGAAAGTGTGCTAATGAAGAAGCATGTGATCCCCTGCCATGAAGAGAAGTAGAGGAGCGTATGCAACTAAATGCATGTAATTCTTCACCACAACTCAATACAATTTAGCAAGCTGCTATACATTAAACACAGCTCGTACATCTATTTCACCAACACATTATTTACCTTTAACTGAAAACAGATATTTACAGCAGCTTATGTAGAATTATGGTATATGTCTGACTGGCCCGAGGCTGTAGCTGTGAGTCGGGATGAACTGACTGACAGACGGGCGAGGTCCGCCACTCTCAGCTCAACTAGGGTTCTTAAATCCAATATGGGGATTACAAGAGAGAGGCAGATCTAAATTAGTCCTGTATCTACTCTGATGGAGTGATTTCCACTGCTGCTGGAGATACTCAGGGACAAGGATCAATAATGTAAGAAAGCATATATAAACTATTGGGAGGGATGTATAAGGCCAATTCAGCAGTGGTCACAGATATTATTTGCATATTTGCTATATCTGATTGGGCTTTTACAAAGAAAAGGAAAGTTTATTATATCTGGCAAAATTTCTGTGCTCTCTTATTGGATTAGATTCAATACACACCTGCACTGAATGTGACTCAATTAAAGAAGCACTTTAAAGAGCCTTTCTGTCTCTGAATTATATTACTATTAGGTTCGATGGCCAGCAGCCCGGGAGTCTAATAGGGACGAGAACGTTGGCCATAAGCCAGCACCTTGACCTCCCTAGGCATAGACATGAGGATGGCTCTACACCAGAGGGAGCATGAAGATATTCAGAGTTATAGGCCTCGGTGGACCTCTTGGACTACACTGCGGACAACCTTACACTGTGCCGATCCTCATATCACTTTGGTTCAGTGGAGCAGAAAGGTAACGGAAACCACTGCACTGTCAGGGCATGGTCATTTGTGCAAGAACAAGCAGAGACTGAACGTGCAGGGATTTGTGCAAATGCAGTGACAGTGCACATGAGGCTTTTTTCATGTAGCTGTTAACCATTATGAACGTTTTGTTGTCACTTTGGTTTAAGGGCAAGAAGTAGAACAAATGTTTGTAAAACTAAAAGCAAAGATAAAGAAGAGGGAATTCAACCAGCAATGAGGAGGCAACACAAGGAAAGTCAAGATGTAGTGAATGAATAATGGATGTTGTTCTCAGATACAGCGATTTTACTTGCCAATTGTCCAGGTCAAAATTAAAACCGTGGCAAAGATACAGAAATAAAAAAATGCTGTTTGGACAAGAGAACACTCTTGCTCCATGTAAGCATTATTCTAAGCACTTCTATTGCTCTGCACAAGTGGAACACATTTAAAATTTCAAGATGTGTTTGTGTACAAACACCTCTCATCATAACTTCACTTTTCTCACAAAGATTGCTTTTTTCTGTAAAAGAATGCCAGTCACTTAGAATAAAACCCAATTTCAGCTCAATACATCAAAACACAAAAGCAGCCTAACTGGAACTGTGATTTGCATATCTGTTAGATTTGCCCCTCTTGCTTGTGCATCCATTCTGACAACTAACCCGTTTATTGTGGCCCAATCAAACAGAATTTGCATGAAGCAGATAGTGTATACACATCACACTTTCATGAGGCCCCTTTCATGATAAAACAGACACAGTGGACTGAATGAAAACAGATACGGCATTTTTCGAAATTGGTATGCGTGTTAAGAGAAGTATGAGAATCTGGAAGGCTGTGCAGCACTTCATTGAAACTTAATATGATTTATTTGTAGCCTAAGTTTTACTTCATCAGTAAAAAAAACATACCTGGGGCTTGCAAGATAAATCTGAGAGGGTTGTAAGAGGATTATTAAACATATTTTTTATTTTGAAAAACTGAAACTACTAATACTAAAGTATTTTGGAGGATGTAGCTGCTACTGCTGATGATGATAAACTGTAGTAGGGCTGTGCAATATGATAATACATATCGTCAAAATTATATAAAAATGTCTATCGTATATATTTTTTAAGGAGGATTTATTGCAGTAACGTTGTATTAGACTGCATCAGTTTTAGCTAGGTGTACCTAGTAAACTGGCAACTGAGTGTATATTGTATTTTACAGTTGCTTTTTCTCTTTTGGCTGTTCAAAATCGAATCGTTCCCTTGTGTACTTTTTCAGATGTCTAAAACTTTCACACTTTTATTTTGAAAGCTAGAGTGGCTCAGCTGTCAGGAATGATGGAATACAAATCTTCAGCATCGCCACACCCACTTCTTGTTTTATCTCCCTTTTATCGATGATGCCCTCCCAGCCACACATTCAGTACTGTACTGTGAAAAAGGCATGCACACAGATTAACACATGGCCATTTGATGTGAAATATTCTGCATATATTTAAGCCCTTTCATTGCTTATTTGTATGACTTTTCCAGTGTTTGTGTACATATTATTTGCACATAAACCCTAATAGCGTTGCCCTCTCAACAACCAGAGAGACACGCAGCAGATCAGCAGCACTTCAAAACCACTCAGTTAGTAAATATGCTTCCAGCGTTCTGTCCGTATGAAGTAGAATATTTATCAGGGCCTTGCAACCCTTTAATGGTAATATGCCCTTATCAACACAGTATTAAGCCCACAGATACATTCAAAATAAAGATTTAAAAAAAAAAAAGGAGCAGGAATTTTCCAGCTCAGGAAAATGAATGATATGTTTCCATTATAAGATACACAAAGTGCTGTCTTAGCTGGTTTGTTGTTAAAGATAACTCACTTTGAAACTCCCTCTTCTCACACTTCTCTCTCCAGGTGGTAATAAAGGGAAATACAGGAATTTAAAACTTATGTGGCAAAGTCAATGTATGGGATGCAACGCTAAAGGCTTTTATTTTTAATTTTTATGTCTGCCCTGAGCTCTCCTCATTATCCATCATACCATTGTGTGAAGAATCATTTTGCATTTATAGCCGAGCAGAGGCATCAAAGGCATTGACTAAGTTTTAACAGCATGACTCCATGATGAGAGATACCAGGTCAGCTGACTCTGAGGGAGGATGCAGCGGACACTTTCATTCTGGAAACAAGTCAATCCCCGCTCTTTTTTTCCTCCAGAGGGAAATATGTATTCTGACCATGTGCATTACATAATAAGATATCACTTGAAGTATGCTTCATTTGCAGCGCTCCAAGGTTGCGTTCAATGTTCCTGCGTCCCTGGAAATCTTGATAGATTTAGTTTTCAATAATTCAGCTATCAGTCTGAGCTCTAAGAGCATCTCTCATAGTACCTCAGCCTGTTAGACTCAACCTTACTAATACTGCGGACCTGCATTATGAATATATTTCAGATTGAATCTTATTGGTTATACACCTGACAGTAAAAAAAATATCTAGATCTGCTACTTTAGAATTCAAACTACTAAAAACATGCAGGGATGTTCTTTGCTAACAACCTGCTCTGTTGACAAAACAATAACTAATCCACAAAACAGCCTATTTCTGATTTATCTTTCTGTTTTCCATAAAGTCCCACCTTTGTCAAAATGCAACCCCCAACACAGCTGAGCCACAGCCCCAAGTTCAACCTGAAAATTGTCTGAAAATGACAAAAAAAGATGCTTCTGTAGCTCCCTCCTTAAAATAAAATAGTAATAATACTATTAGTTATATACTGTAATAACTTAATGTATCCAACCTGGTCCTCAGCAACTTACCGAGCTAACAGAAACATCAACCACAATCACAATCAAAACAAATTCTTATTTCTTCTTGCCCTTTACATAAGCACGCACATCTCTGACATCCTTCCAAAAATAACCCAGTTTTTTCTTTTCTTTTTTAAACTATGCTTTGTCAAAGCAGCAGCCCAGCTAGATTTAAGCTATGACACTGTCATCTTTTTGTTCCTATTTTGAAATGGCAATAAGATTGATGATGGGATCAGATAGAATTGCTGAGGGTGGAGATCAGTTACGCTGGCATGCAGGGCATGCAGCTGGTTAATGATTTGTCAGGAGGCAGGTGGTTTAATTGCGGCTACTCACTGGCATGCATGAGCTGTCCCTGGCGTCCAAACACCTGGGAGAAGGTGGCATGGCTGCAGGTGAGGGTGTCCTCCATGGCTGTCCCACAGGCACACGCTGAGGAAAAAGAGAGAAGAGGGGGATGAGGGAAGGTCAGCAACACTGCGTCACATCACGATGGAAAAAGAGGAGAGAGGAAAAGGGAGAAAAATGAAGAGGGAGAAGAGAGGGGGTGGCTTGCCTTCAGTTTTAGAAGCTGGTGTGTGATCTCTGGTAATGACTGCTCTCCTCTGGACCCGTCCTGCTGCTGCTGTTGCTGCTGCTGAAGAGCGAAATACAGCCCCTCGCTGCTAACAACAATATGAGCAGATTTGCTCGCCGCACAGATAATGGGAGAGGGTGTGTCTGCCTGCCTGCTTGTCAGCATGTAAGTGTGTACGCGCGAGAGAAAGTTCTCTGAATGTGTGCCTGTGAGAGCATTTTGGTGTGTGTGGGGGGGTGTGTGTGTGTGTGTGTGTGTGTGTGTGTGTGTGTGTGTGTGTGTGTGTGTGTGTGTGTGAGTGTGTGAGAGAGGGAGAGTAATACAGGGTGGTAGAGCAGGTAGCAGAGCTGCAGGCACAGTTGCTCTGCCAGCACTCTGATCTTGTGCTTCGTCTGTACAGACTGACAGTCCTCTGCGGCTCCAGACAGGCTCGGTTGAAGGGAAGAGCAAAGAAGAGGGGAGGCGAGGGGTGAGCGCAGGTAAAAGTCAATCCTGCCCCCTCACTCTCAGCAACGTCGTCCTCTGGGCACAGGATGGGACGGTTGTGTTCTGATTTGTGTGACTATGCCCTCTTTTCTCTCCTCCCTCTCCCTCCTCCCCTCTCTACAGTCCTCATTTGCTGCGCCTCAGCAGTAACATCTCTCTCTCTTGTTCTCCCTCACATATCTTACTCTCTCCAACCCACCCCATGCAAATCCCCTCGATCCATCTTAAAGCTCGGGCCGCTGCTGGGAAACAGATTCTAGCAAACTTGAGTGCTTCATCTTCCCCCATGAATGCTGAGGGGAAAACAGGGAGGATGAGAAAGTGGAGGGGTTGAATAGAAAGTGAAAAGTAGGGCTGGTACACCTGGTGGTTTCCAAAGGCTTCATCTTGAAAAGGAATTGTAGAAAACTGCTGAGTATAAAATAAAGATTAGCTCATACTCAACTGAAAAATAACACTTATAAACTCCTACTTGCCTCGCTATGTAGTGCAACAGCCACGGTGAAACAGTGAAAATGAGATTTAGTGGCATTTGTGAAAATACACTCCACACACAGCAGCCAAAAGGTACATAAAGGTGTTGTAATAAAAAATTAACAGTGCCATGAGATCAAATGAGCACATGTTACAAGATCTTGAAATACCTTCTCAGGCCTCGGAGGCACAGTTAGCTATATTGTAACCATTGTGCTGCTGTTGGCATGGAGACCTCTGCCACAGACAAGACTTTTCCGACACATTATCACACTGAAGCCGTCCCTGCACTGTCTAACCTCTCTGCAGCGTGTAAAACTGCATTAAACAGCCGATTTCTTTCCAAGCAATAAAAAAACAAAACTTTGCCAGGAAGCCTATTGTCATGGAGCCATCTCTCACACCACTGCTCTGCAAGGCGAGCACACCGGGGACCTGACCACAGCACTCATATCCTCGCATCACATCCTCCTGTTTTGAAAGGAAATGGCAGGATGCTCAATGGGCCACAGTTGGGAGCTGGGAGGAAGGCTCGGATATGTGGCTTACTTAAGCAGGTGGTTGTGCAGCTGAAAGGATAATGGCAAGACATGAAAACAATACCCTGTGCATTGAAAGCATAAAAGCAAATAACTGTGACAATGTGTTTGCTAAAGAGCAGGTTAAGTAATTGAAATCACAAAGTCAGATGCAGTACACACAGCAAGTGGTTGCATACAAACACAAGCAAAATCGGCAGAATGCAACGGTCAAATGGAACGCTGGCATTTCACAAACAAGGAGAAGAGTCGAAACGTAATTTCACTTTCAAGTCTGAGAGACTAATGCCCAGCAGAATAAATCTCCACTCCGTCTTCATCAGCTTTAATGCCATTCTCTTTGAACAGGAAGTAGAGGCAGAGTGAGGTTTTTTTGGAGGCTGTACATTGTATTGTCATGTATGAGCAGCTGTCATTCCCTCCCACTCTGTCTCCCGTCACTGGCGGGCTATCTTTCTCTAAAAGACAAATAATTGTATAGTTTAAAACCAGCGATCCGGTCTGATCCAGAGTCCTTTTATTATCCAGATCTTTTGTTGAAATAAAAGGACAACACTAGCTCACATTTTAAAGGGAGAAGAAAGTCCATTAATCGATTAGTGGAGAGACAGAAAATGAAATGGGAACAATTCTGACAAACAGTTAATCATTTAAATAATTTTTCAGGCAAAAAATGCCTTTAAAAAAATGCTTGATCCAGCTTTTCCAACATGAGAACTTGCTCTGTTTCATAATATTGTGTCTTTGAGTTTCGGACTACACAAGCAAATTGAAGACTGTAATAATATTGTACCAAGGCTAAATATCCTGTGGGATAATAGTCTCAATGTAATCAAATTACATACAAATGAATACGGTAAACATTATGCATGCTTAACATCAGCATGTTAGCATTGTCATTGTGAGCGTGTTAGCATAATGATGTTAGCATTTAGCTCAGTGTGTCGAAGTACAGCACAGGACTGTAGACTATCTTGTTTAGATAAGCCAATGGGTTTTAATGCCTGATTTAGCTTAAAGAGTAACTTAACCCCCCTTGAAATTGTTGTCTTTGCTTTTCACCTTGCAGCAGTGGAGTACTTCGAGACCTGGTGACATCACTGTTGGGCGTGGCTAGAGTTTCAACAGAGCATGTCTGACCACACCCAGCATCACAAATAGATAGGTGTGGTGGAGGCAGAGGTGAAACAGGCTTGAAACATTCAGATGACAACAAAACTAGCAGAAACTAGAAGAAATTTCTCAACTTGTAGATCCAGGTATTTATAAAAAATATTGAATCACCAAATTTGGAGATACATACGCTTTTCACTGAACAGCGATAGCTTGGTAAAATAAAAAAGTCATCCCCAAAATAAAGTTCCATTACGGATATCAAGTTTGTGAAATATTATGTGATTTTGTTCATGCATACCAGCCCTAAATTGAGTCAATTGTCACAAACAGATGCTTGTCCTGAACCTTCTGCATGTGGTAATTGAGCACCAAGCCCCTAAAGCAGCCTTCTACGTTTTAAATCTGCCTCTCTGGTGTATTGTAGTTTTTTTTCGTCAGGCCAGGCACAGAGCTGCATGGAATTGCATTTTTATGAATAGGGCTGAAGCACCGTACACAGCAATCAAGAGAGAGTGGAGTGATATTTCACGCTGACAGCATGAGTATGGTGCAGCACTCTTCCAAGTGCCCACCCCTCAAGACACACAGCTGAACACCCATAAACTACATCCAGCTATAAACTATACCATCATGGCACTGGGGCAAATAAACATGTCTCTCCACAACACTTAATAAAGAAAAATCTGGCCTGTGGATCAAATCCAACAGACAGATTGCATTTAATTCATAACCCCATCCATCATCCTCATGTGACGATCAAGTCCACAAGACATCCCAGTACTCAGAGTTTGTTTCCAACACCAGAGGCCCATTTCTGTTTCTGTCCAGTAGGCTTGATAGCTCATTAACGTATTAGAGTGTGACGGATGGGGTCTGGATAAAAATAATCTCAACAGATGCACGTATGCCAGATGAGACCTTGAAAGGTATTCATGGCGACGAATACGCCATCATCAGTGATTCTGAGATGCTTTGGTCTTCTTTGCTGGTTTATAACCACTTTTTGTATACTAGGTGATGTTCCAGAAACAAACCATCATGTTATTAACTTTATTATTCTGTACAGGAAGTTAAATTTTTAAAGCTGTTAGGGGCATTAATGTTTGTGTGCACAATACAGAACATTACTCATAACTGCTTATGGCAGTGGCCAATAGGAAATTAAAAATAAAGCAATAAAGACACTTAAGCTAGAATATGGTGCTTGGCAATAAATACCAAGATGGGAACCAGTATGAGCTAGGCTCATATTTACACTAAACCTTTTTTAAGTTGTTAAATGCTAAAGTATAATTGACACAATAACTAATAAAAACTTCCCCTTTGAATGGGATATCCTTGTAAATCTGAAAGCAAATATCTGCAAGTAATGAACTACTCTTGGACAACGTGCTCCCTTTTCCACATTCAGCTACACAAAGAGAAGCAACACAGAAGAGGTAAGAATTTACGGAGCTCCGTGACTCACATATCAACCTGCCTGACAAGTGCACTGCCCCCAAAATAGATACAGATCTTGCAGCAACTAGCAAGCAGGCGATGGCCCCCCGGTAGCAGCTTGCTGACCTGCGGAGTAATGGTAGCAACTCCAAATCTGATTTATCTGAAGTACTACATTCAATCAAATTCAAATAAAATGGAAACTAAAATTTCTTTTTCGTAATACAGCAGGTCCCTGACAGGCTGTAAATTGAGAAGGCAATCAGCAAATGTAATCTGGAAAACTTTATTACAGCCACAACGGCAGGGGCATCTATTAAATTAAAATGGAAAAAAGGGGTCTCAGTGACTAAAATAGCCTTTATGGAATCAGAGCCACTTGTGAGTGCAGTTTATCATGTTCTCTCTGCACATCCACAAAGTTATTCTTGATTTTTACATAACCAGTAAACTATAATAATGTACTTTACGCATTAAATCATGAACTTCAAAACTCTTTCCATAAAGAACATAAATTGAATGGGTGGAAATGGACTTGGATCAATGTTTGACCAGTTCCAATTTTCAATTTAATTATTCAACAACTTTTAATCTGCTCATACTCACATCTCATAGGGCTTGGTATAACTGAAAAGCCGTAAGCAGAAACAATAAAAGCTTTACAGAAATTGAAAAAACTTTTTTTAATTGTCTATTACAGTAATTTTTTTTACTTGGTCATTCAGGATTTTCGTCTTTGTTCATCCTTAAATACACAATCTTGCTGAAAGGCAAAACATGAAGATTTCTCGTGGAAATATAAATTAGCTTCAAATCATATTGTTCAATTTACTTTCCCATAACATGCTACAAGTGTTGTAAGCATTGCCTGTGTGTCTGCTATCTCTGTGGTACAACTGGTTATGGTCAAGAGTGACAAACTGGGGTGAGCACTGGCGAATATAAACTAGAAATAGGAAGCTTTTCATTGGTACAGACATACCAAATATATCAACTCACAGAAACAAAGATGACTTCGTCCTTAGAAGAAAAAAAAAAATCATTCAGTTACATTACTGTGACATGGCTCTTGAAAGAAAAACGACACATGAAACAACCTTCCACACGTCCACTTACAACGGACCAAAATAAAATTTAAAAAAAATAAAGACACTGCTGCATATAACTGCTTTGAGGATTTGATTCATTATCATGCATGTTGGCATATAAAAGTTGGTTCATGTGTCATTTTCATGTGTCAAATTACTTAACGGAGACTAAATTAATTTAGGGATTTGTTGGCTGTATAAGCAGTATTTGAGATCGGATGAATGATATGCACGAATTTGGTGTCTGCAAAGTGCAACAGACCTGAATACATTCCATTAAGTTTAATTAAGCCAATCTTACCGATCCAGCTAGACATTTTGGCAGTGTGTTTTAAAGTGCTGTTAGAAACACTGGGCTGAATGAGTGATACTAAAAATTATTTTCAAGACGGACATTACTTTAAAGTAAAATACAACATAATTCCCATCAATTTACAATTGGAATTAACTGCCAATGTCAGATTAACAAAAGAGTATGAGAAGGCAAGTAAAAACATGACATACTTGAGAAGTATCCAAAGGAATAGCTGTCAGGCCACACATCCAACTACAACCATACTTGCCACACACATATACAGTGTTCCTGAGGACCAATATTTGCAGTAAACGACTGCCATTTTCATTTGTTTCCCAAACAAACATATGCCAATACGATTATATAATGACTACAGAAATTTAAATCAAAACATACATACTTTGCAAATTATGTATAAACTGAAGTAGGTACCCGTTGGGAGAGACACGGAAATTGGCTTAATCTAGTTTTTACTCTATTCTGCACATGCATTAAGAGACTCTGGAAACATCCAAAAATCTAAACAACCAAATGGGAAAAATACAGAACAAAAGAATAAACAAGTTTCCCTAACCCTAACTGATACATGATTGCCATTTGCAATATATCAGCTTTCCAACATAACGGAGCCCTAATGTTACTTTTTTTGGGTCAAGTAATGACTCATAATGTATATATTAACTCATTGTCATTTACAGTTTCTTTTTCCTTTTTTGCAAGGCTGGCTGAAACCGAGGCTCAGTTCAGTTCATAAGATTGATGGTGTTGTAAAGAGAGTTCCCTCCTTAAATCCAGCAAAGGCAGTTCAGAGAAGCAGACTTCACTTGTTTTAAGTGAGTAAGCCCACCACAGAGGTCAACCTCAGTGCTGTCGGTGCCTTGATTAGTCCAGAGCGTTGCCTGCGAGGTGAACACCCAGGTAGGCCGACAGTACCCAGGTAGCCCAACAGTGTCCACATGGCTCACTTCATCAGCGCCTCCTGTAACACACAACACAAACAAAGTTGATCCAACAAAAAAATAAAAATAAATAAAAAGAGCTGTGTAGAGCTGCAACAATAAGGCGAGAGACGATCACAAACTTATAACACATGGCACATGAGTACTTGAGCTTTAATAATTTGTTCATGAATTCAAAATTCAGATGTCCAACAGCACTTTCATAAACAGGATGTTAAGATTAGAGCCCGAACAAAACCTTGCGTTCTGAGGTTGATACTGATATAATTATTTATGGGGGAGGGGGAACAATTTTAGACGTCATTGTCTGTGAAAACCATGTAAAATGTTAACTTTTAACTGTGGCCATTATTTTCTAGCTTTTCCAGTTTTTAGTAGGGGTGGTACGGTTCATGAAAAAACACCCGAACCGCTCGGTTCGCTAGTCTCGGTTCGGAGCGTGTGTACCGCACGGTTCGTCAGTACACTGTTAATGTGCACTAACCTCTTACTGCCGTAGTGCCCACTTTATACACCTATGTTAAAACACTAACTGGAAATGACGAGCGGGATGGGCGTGACAAACGCAACCCATGGCAGCTGATTGGACGATCGCGTCACATGGGTCTGGCTGGTCCCTAATTTCAAAATAGACTGTCATGGCGGCTCGTTCAGAATACGATCTCATATTGTACTAAAATAGTTCACCGAAACGTGTTTCTGAAAACATTTTAAGCGAGAAATAGGCCATGCAGTTGCTGAATCTGTCTTCATTTCAGATCGACAAAGGTCAGTTTAAAAGATTTTCGTCAGATTTTGAGAGACACCGAGCCGACCGCTCCTCAAGTGGAGTGGGGTGCCGCTGCAGGTCACGTCACCTGCAGAAATGTCAAGTGGGAGAGAGGCTGCCCAGAGCTGGAGGATGCGCCAGCGTCATTTATAGTCTGGTGTGTGGGAACATTTTGGATTTCATGGTACCTATGATGAAATAAAACAATATATAGAACTGCCACTGTGTGCATGTTTTGTGCAACATGCATTCAATATGCTAATTTTAGCTATATATCATATGCTGAAGTATATTCTGGAGTGTTAAAGATTAAAAGAAAGAATAACAAGAACCGTACAGAACCGAAAACCGTGACCCTAAAACCGTGATACAAACCGAACCGTGGGTTTTGTGAACCGTACCACCCCTAGTTTTTAGTTGTTTTTTTAAATGTATTTATCTTAAGAAGTTAATGCATTTTCTCAACCCATGAAGAAACACTTAATCAACCAGTTTATCTGAAAAAAGCAAGAATAATCAAGATTTTCATAAGGTCCCTAGTTGTTATTTAAGAATTATGACCAAGATATAAACTGAGCTGGACATTTTGCAGTTCAACGTCAGTGCTCTTTTGGTGGACAAACTTTGTAGTGGAGACATTTAATAAATTGCCTCATACATATCTTTGGCAATTCTGTGCTGCAAATTCTTGTCACCCATCAGGTGGCATATACAGTGACACCTATATATCTGCAATAAGCTAATAGTGGCCTGGACAATTTATCTGTCTAGTCCCAAAAAAGATAGACATGGGAAGAGTCTAGGAAACAGTGCAATGTCTCACCTGACTCTCTTTTGGCTCTTGAATTGGTGGTTCTTCCGTTTTAACCTCAGCAGAAGGAGCTGCATTGACCATTTGTAAGCTCCTGGTGACTGGACCACCTACTCTCTCCCTCGATCGAAGGGAGAACCGCTCCTCTTTCTTCGGCTGTTGTGGTGGTGGCGATTTGGCCTCTGCTAATCTCTTGGGTGCTGCCTCTTTGCCCATACGCTGCATTCTCATGGCTGGCCGTTGTTGCGTACTGTCACTAGGAGTGTCCAGAGCCGACGGGGTGGGAGGTAGAGACTGAACTTGGCCCTTCTTTGTTTTTTTGCTAGCAGAAAGAGGTGCTGGGAACGAGGCAGGCCTCTTTAGTTTGCCTAGTGTAGCAGAGTTTTTTCCTTTGCTTGCCTGGGAGGGTTCAGGGTCTGCTGCACCAGAGCTACGAGCTCTGGTCTTTCCCAGGGGTTTAGGCTCCAGCTCTGTCTGTGGTATTTCACAGTCTGAAGCTTTCTTTCTAAGATTCATGTTTTTGTCTACCACAGACACCGCCTCTTTTTTCACCTCTGCTAGACCTTTTTTGCCCCTTTTAACAACAGGCTTCATGGGACAGCTGACTGCCATATGTTTACTGAGACTTGCAGGATAAGTAAACTCCCGACTGCAGTGGGGGCAAACATTAGAGGCCGGCTCTTCTTCAACTTTGACAATAGCCTTCTTTGCAGTAGTGGCAGATTTGTTTTTCTGTGAAATTGCTTTCTGGACCAGCTGGTTTTTCTTCTTACTGAGGGCACTCATTTTTGTTTTACCAGTATCTTGATTAAAGTTAAGTCTCTTTGGCTGGCCCATTCTACGGAAAGGACTCTGGCCTGCAATGGCCGTTGAGGGTGACACGACTCCGTTCGGACTCTTCACTATTTGCTTGAGGGGGATGGGGTTTTTCTTGGGAGTGTAACGCTTCTTATCACTTGCATTGGCACAGGCCAAAATGTGCTTGTGCAGTTCGGGCATGTTGTCAAAGCTGTTGCCACATTTGGTGCAGCGTATGGCAGTGCTAAAGGTTTGTGGTATGTTATGGGTGGTGAAGTTGGTAGCGGAGGCCACCGAGCCAGCGTGGGAACGACTATGGTAAGGAAAAGGGGGTGGTTTATAACTGGGGTAGTGTTGGTTAATGCCAAGGCGAACATCCGGGCCTTTAGTCTTCCCACCTTCTGAGGCCATGATCTTTATTGTAGTGTACAGCTCCTCATTGGGGTCCTCCGCACCATCCTCTGTATGATTACCATTAACATCAGGCTCTTCTTTTGCTAAATCAGTGTCACTGTGTGGAGCAGGAGCAGCTTCATCAGTCTTCTCTGGTGCTGGTGTTGAGGGATTGCTTTCCTCTTTGGCTCTGGATGCATCTGTGTAGTTTTGTGGCCTAAGCTTGCCACTCTCTACAGTGGTATGTGAACATTTGTCATTTGGATGCAGATCATTTTGGTGCTGCTGGAGGTTACAGAAAAATGCAAACTCCTTGGAACAGACAGAGCACACAAAGATCCTGCCCACTCCGTGTAGTGTTGTCCGGTGAGCCAGCAGGGCTGGGGCATCACCAAACAGCTGCACACAGAATTCACACTTGAAGGGCCAATTCGCAGCATGCTCGGTGATATGTCCACTGAGCTCTTTGATGGAATTGAACGGCTCCTCACAGACATTACACACAAACGTCTTGCAGTATGTGGAGTCAACTTCCTCTGACTCAGAGGTTTTATCAGACGGTTTATCTGGAGCAGCAGGCTGAGGTGAAGAGTCAAAACCTTCCTGAGGCGCATGATTCATAACGGACAGCTCATCTACACAGTGCTGAGGCTCTTCTTTTATCTTGATCTTAGGAAAGGATTGTGAAACCAGTGATGGGGATGGATTGTGTGATGCAGGAGGAGGAGGAGGAGATGATGAGGCAGATGAGGATTCTGGCTGTGGTGAGAGAGCAGCAAGAGATTTCTCCGTTACCGAGTCAAGGTTTTGGTTCATTTTGCCATTTAGCAGACTGTTGAACGTTGCAGTCAGAGAAACATCTTTGTCCGTAGTGGGCAGATCTACTGATGTCAGCTCAGGAGGGCTTGATGTTGCTAAACAATTAAGGGGCTCTTTAAGTGGAGTGTTCAGGGAGTCTAGTGGCTCAGAGATGTGGTCCTCTTCCTCATCTTCGCTTTCTTCAGCACACAAATTCTCTTCCGAGTCTGACAGGGGCTTGCGATCAACTGATCTTGGAGACATTTTTGGCGAGAGGACAGGAAGAGGTCTCAGTGCAGAGGAGTCTGAAGGTTGAGAAAGAGGAGAGCTAGGCATAGCTGGCAGAGAAGGTATGGTAGGTAGTAGAGGGGGAGGCGGTGTTGGGGATGTCACACTGGAGTTGCCGGGGGAAGAGGGGTTCATGGTGACAGGGGTCAAAGACGGTGGAGAGGGGTGGGCAGACTCTGACGCAACATTTGGAGAGTGAGAATGGAAACAACTTAGGTTTGCTAAGGCCGAGGGGCCCTCCTCTCCTGGCAAAGGTAGACCTAAATACTCATTCATCAGCACCTTTTCAAGCATGCTGGTGTTAGGCTTTCTCTTTTTTATTAGTGGCTGTGGTGCTGGACTTCCCTTTAATTCAGGCTCGATGTTGCTCTTCCGATGGAAGCTTAAATCAAGAGCTGAATCCCCAAGCACCTTGTTCAAACTGTCACTCCTCCTACTGACGGAGTTTGACAAATCCAACGGCTGCTGATTACAGGAATTTCCACCGCTATTAGAAGAGGTTTGGCCGTGCATATTATTTTCAGAAAGGCTCTGGCTGTCCCCATCTTCCTTGTCCAGTAGGCTCCCAGTAGGTGACGCACTGTGGCTTTCCAGCTTTGGCACCTTAAGGGCGAATGAGCTCACCCCCTCAGCTTTACAGCTCGCAGGACTGAGTTGTGGAGATGACGGGGGAGAGGATGTTCTTCTTTTAAACCTGCCTGAAGCCCCTGGCAGGGGTGTGACTGACAGCGGGGAGGCCAGTCTATGGCTTTCTGTTATCAGGGCAATGGTTGATTTCTGAATGTCTTGTGTCTGAAGGAGCTGTTTGAGCTTAGGCGAGAGATAAACCGTTTTCTCTCGTTGAAATGCCGATGAATCGGCAGCTTGTTGGAACAGTCCACCCACTAACAAGTTAGATGAGGAAGAAGTAGAGGATGATGAAGACGATGAAGAGGCTGTGAAAGATGCTGATTCTGTCTCCACTTTAAGGCTGGGAACAAATGGTGGTGTAGATGTTCTTCTTTTTGCGGCTGGCTGGCCAATGTTGGAAACCTGCTTTGCAGCACTCGTTCTACCCTCCATCTTTAGCGCCTGACTGATCTGATTTGGGCTGATGATGACTGTGTCCAGACCAAACAGAGCTGCAGATCTGGAATCCACCTCTATCACCTCACAGGTGCTCACTGAACTGGTGGACACAATCTTGCCGTCAATGTAGAAGCTCAAATTCTCAGAGATGTTTTTGGATATGTCAATTGTGTAATCATCCCTGTCTACCTCATCTTCTGTGTCCGCACTGGGCACGTAGACGGGCGGAGGGCTGGTGCTGGGGGACTCATCAGGCTGCTGCTGTTGCTGCACTGACGCCTCTTGCAGCAGCATGCCTTTCCTGCGAACTCCCTTTGGTAACAAGTGCCGTTCATGTATTCTGCGTTGGTGTCTGCGCATGTTGGTGTGTGTGCCAAATGCTTTATTACAGTACTTGCAGGGATGGAGTTCCTTTGACTCCCCATTTTCATCCAATATAAAGGGACGGTCAGCATAAGGCCCCAACTCTTTTCTCTGCATCTCAGAGTTGTGCAGCAGTCCTCCAGTAAAATGGGACCCTATGGCTATATATTGACTCGTTGGGCTGGTGCAGTCTGGACTTGAACCATCAGTCTGCATTACAGGACTGAGTAGACTAGCAGTCCCTGCCAGAGAGCCAGGCCTTTTTTTAAGCCCGCTCTCATGCCTTCTCTCATGCCGCCGCCGCCCCACCTGTGAGCCAAAGGATTTACTGCAGTACCGGCACTTGAACAGTTGTGTTTGCTGGTTAGTGATGGCATGAATGTGTATGTGACGTTCCAGACCCTGTCTGGTGGAGAAATGGCGTTCACAGTGCTGACAGGGATAGGACTCTCCGTGGGGATCACCTTCAAGGTCACCATCAGGGTCGGGGTCGAGATCAAGATCAGGATCAACCTCTGGTTCTTGTCCTGCATGCGAAGAACACTCCGATTTTCCCTGCAAATCCTTATGGCTTTCTTCACCACAGGTCAGTGATGAGCCAGGCTGCTTATTTTGCATGGAATGAGACGCAGGTGAATGCTGAGCAGTTTGCTGCTGTGATTCACTCGGTTCCTCCAAATCATCATCGGCATCCTCCTCCTCTTCTTCTTCTTCCTCTTCCCCATTTCCCCTGGCCGTCATCGCTGCTGACATGTCCTCCACATCTCTATGGTCAGTGCATCCAATGGGATGGGTTTCATGGAGTTCCTGTGAGGGCCCTAAAGTTGATGGCCTCTCATCCTCCTCCTTCAGTTCTGTAAATAAATTATCAGTAGTGTCAAGTTGTGCATTTTTCTGTCAAACCATTTCAGGAATTTTAGTTAACACTCTTAAAAAAACATGCCTAAGAGATGTTCAGTGAAAGAATGTAAAATGCTATTATCCAGTACAAAAAGTGACATTACCTTGTTTACCATCCCACATCTCCTTGACAGTAGGTTTGGTAACACTTGTTTTCCTAAGACCACCCAAACCAGCTTGTCTGGCTCTCTCCAGCAGCTTTCTTCTGGCTGCAAGTACAAACACACACACACACACACACACACACACACACACACACACACACACACACACACACACACACACACACACACACACACACACACACACACACACACACACACACACACACACACACACACACACACACACACACACATATATATATTGCTTTGTATCAGGCTTGTTCAAAAGCAAAAAATGAGAAAAGTGTAGAAAACTTATATTAGTATATCCAGACATTTTTTCCCAGTGCTATCATGAGCAAAATCTGCCAATGCACTAATACAAACCACACAGAAGATTTATAAGACCAGTTATTGTAACATGTTTATTTAAACATTATTTCTAAATAATCACATACACTTCTGGCAAAATACTGTAGCAGGCTTTGGTTATTTGCAAAGTGTTTAATGTGAACAGATGTGTATTTTACACAATATTACAATGATTATTACACCCATAAACCTAGGTTAGTAAGACTTCAAATCAATTTTATGTGTTTACCTCATGGGCTCAAATCACTACACCAAATTATAAAAAGCATAACACATTGCATTCATAATTGCAAACATAAAAAATGGGTTTGCAATGCATCAGTAATTGAAATGTCTAACCCCTGTCCGACTGTCTGAAGAGGCTTCCCTGGCACCTCCTCGTCATTAAAGTGTGTCAACAAGGTCAGCTGACCTGGCCTACAAAGCCCAATTCATACCAGAGAAACACATGCTGAAGGTCAGTCATCTGACCAGCATGGTCACAGGCATCCTGCTAAATCTACAGCAGCAACACAACTACCCAAACATTTTTAGAATTTAGGCTAACTGTTCTAGCATTTAAGGGCCCTTAAGCCTTCTCTGTCATTGTTTTTAATCCAGTAGTAACTGCACAAGCACACCAACTCTGGCATACATCGGTTAGGTAACATGTCGGATTTGTGTTTGATATTCAGATGAAGCTAGCAGGATAGGGAGGCTAACTTTATCAATGTTGACTTTGCAGTACAGTACAGGGCTGCCAAAAGCCACTACACTGCAGTATAAAAGAGATGATGTGCTGGAGGCTATTGCCTGTAGGGTTACACAAGAAATGAACAAGACTGTACAATTAAAATACAAACTCAGGGCATGTAGCTCATAGCCCTTATATTTTGTTTTCTACCTCATTTCACAGACATTTCAGGGGTTACAGGGACAGATTTGACTTCCTATATGTTCCCTATATTTATGTTTTGATTTACGAGTCTCTAAATGACAAATATTTAACTGTCACATTATCTACACAGTATTTTTGTGGTATTATACTATAATATTTCTGCAGAATTTCTTTACTCTACATTACAACACACTACTCAACACTCCTTATACCCCATACCAAATATTTAAGATGGATATGTGAAACAGGAAATATCAAAACAGACCACAACAGGGAAGATCATAAATATTAGGGATTGGAATCACCAGAGGCTGCACTTTACGATATTATCACAATACTTATGTCATGATAGAATATTATTGCGATTTTAAACATATTGCGATATATTGTAATTTAACTTCAAATTATGTTCCCAATAGGAAAACTGTCATAATCTGAAGAGATAAATGTCTATTTGTTCATCTTTACTTTCAATTTTTTATTATTCTAGTACCGAAAAGTTAAATTATCATGCACAATTTATATAATAAAAGATTGATACTTGGTGTATGTGTATTGATGCAGTATCCCTAATATATATATATGCCCTCTTCTTCATGGCCCTGCGTTGAATGATCCAAACCATGGAAACACAATGTCCAAAGTTCATACTGAAAAAATGTAATTGTGACATATAGCAGCCATGTTGATTGTGTCTTACAATTAGCTAGTTGATGTAGTACGTTTGTCAGTTTACACAAAAAGTACTAAAAAGGTATACGAAATAACGTTAAAGGTGACGAAATAACGTTTCTATGTCGTTATTTTCAGGTTTTGATTGGCTATCTAGCTAATGTCACGAAATGTTGATGCTAACAACTCAGGCTATAACACTAACGTTACACCGAGCAATTATAACGAGTGCCACAGCGTTAACCGTCTTTCCACCACATTAATATGATAATTTTTCAATAATAATTTACTCCACACAGTTTGTCATCTGTTCCTGTACACCGGACGCACGGATAGCGTTTAGACCTAGCAGTTTAGCCTCATGCTAGCATGCAACACCAAGTCTGACACTGAACGAACTGGTTATTCTGGACCCAAAACGACGTGAAAGGTAATTTTAAACACCCTCCTTAAGATACAACAGCTATATGTCAGGCTGTTATTCAATACCTGCACTCTAGCTAATTAGCCTGCAGTTTGATAAGGAAGCTGGCTAGTTAGCTAACGTTAACCTGCTAGGCCATCATCAAGTAGAGAGGCTCGCCGATGGATGGCTTTCATGCTTTAGGGACTCAAGGAAGGTCACATCCTCGACAACGTCAGGACCCAGAGGAGGAAAAGCTACTAAAAGTTGCCCCGATGCTCATTTAACAGTTTAACGGGGTATCTTACGGGAACAAATTGACTGATTGGTCGTTATTTACACCTTAATCTGCTCGCAGCGACGAGTTTCGGGTCGGGTGTGAAAGTAGAGAGAAGCCCCGCACATCGCAACCGTTAACGTTAGCTACCACTAGCCTGCCTTCATGTGTAGCTAGCTAGCTCGCCTGTTACAACTTCGACTGAGCTGCAAAGAAATCAATTCGTGGCTAAGTTAGGGTGGCATGGTTTGATCACACATATCGGAGATTAAAACCGAGCACAAATGGCATCTCGGTTAGAGTAAATAAGGCCTCACCTCGCTTCGCCCTGGGTGAATTTTTCCTGTTCAGAGTGCTGGCTCTTTCTTCCTCCAGTGCAGCTGTTATCTCAGGGTTGTCTTCCACAGTGTACCACACCAGCAGCTCCTCTCCTGGCCCGATAGGCTGCAACAATGAGAGATGAGTTCGGCCACCAATCACAGCCCGGCTTGCTGAGAGGCAAGGGGGATATTTGGGCACTGTGCATCTTATCTGTCTAGGTGGAGAGTATTGCATTTGACTGTGTTTTCACCAGGTTTTCACCATAGCCTGCAGTTTATTCTCCAATGGTGCACATTTGGGATTTTCATTTTGGTTTATAGTAAAAGGGATGTAGTTCCCATAACTGCATTTAACCACTTTTTAGATTTGCATTATTCCTAATAGGTGTTAAGATTCATACAAAACATAAGTGATTTTAAACAGATGCATGCATTCCCTTTAGACAGTTTTGACCAGTGGAAGTAGTATTTAGATCCTTAACTTGTCTCTATTGTACAGTATGTGTCTATATTCTATTTGTCTACTGAATGTTTACTACCACATGTCTATTTGTTGAATGTATAACACAATGTTAACACCTACCAAAGTCAAATTCCTTGTGTATGTAAGTATACGTGGCCAATAAATCTGACAAGATTTTTATTTTTTTTAAAACAACTAATGTAATATGTAGGGGAGAGAAATGTCATTATTTATGGAGGTAAATGCATCATTAATAAACACTCACTGCCCACTATTATTTATTAGGTACACCTATACAATGTAATGCAATCTATTGCAAACAGCTCAGCCATAAATTTGACCATTACAAAGATAATTATGTTCAATTTCGGTTGACACCGAAACATTTAACTATAAGTTTGTTATTAGGGTTGTAGTTTGCAGTGGTGTTGAGCTGGACTACATTATTGCCAGGGGATTTCTAATGATTTGCCTACCCAGTTTACAAACATAATTGGGAGAGAGGAATATTTGAAACATATACAGTGTACTCTAGTTCAAAACCAATGCACTACACTAAATAAATACACTGAATTAGACTGCATGTGTACCTATGTGCATTAGGAGTTTTGAGGTGCTCTTATTCCTCACTGTAACGCTGAAGACAGACTAGCGTGCTCTGACACTCCATCTAGAAATAACTGATTAAAGAGATATATGGTGAAATACTATATGCATAATATATATTCTTAAAGACATAGATTGGCATATACACTCCCAATTTCATTTCTCATGCATAACAATGTTTCTTAGTGCCTTAATCCCAAAACAATCCAAACCCAGATTACTTTTCATCCACCTATATAATATTTATATTTCAGCCCATGTGCCCCTGGATGTAGGACCTATAGGCTGTGTGTTTGACCTACCCTTAGAACTTTGTAGTAAATGGCTCTGTTGATCTCCAGGGGGAAAAGATTTTGCTCTTCACTGGAGCGTGCCCAGTTCACGTATCGCAGCCAGTTCCCCTTCATGGGGTCTGTGGCGTCAACACACATCCAGCCCCGTGCTGGGAAATACACCTACAGGAGGACACACGTACAACTATGTTATAAAATAAATAAATAAATAAAAAGAGATATATATATACACACACACACACACACACACACACACACACAAACACACACACACACACACACACATACATACATACATATATATATATATATATACACATATATATACATATATATACATACACACACACTCTAGAAGACCTGGATAGGAGCAGTGAATGGTGTCACCTTTGCCTAAGGGGGAGCTAAAACATAATCAGTAGCGTATGTCATAGCAATGTAAGAACACAGGTTGTTTTGTTTTTTAATTTCTTCCAAAACAGCAGTTGTGCCTTTTATCATACAACTTTTACAGGTGACAAAATATTAAGTAGGTGAACTTTTTTGAACTGTAGGTGCTACACTTGATACAGAATGTAGTTGGGCTTGTTTTAGCTATGCTGTGACTGCACACACAAATGTGGAAGAGAGTATTTTTGGGAACAAAGCCAACAGAGCAGCCTACATACCTCCCACATGTACACATTACTGGTCACCTGGGACCTTTTTTTCTTCTCTCCAACAAATGGGCCGAACCTCTTGCCTTTAGGGATGACCTGAGTGGCCCAAACACCTGGAAATAAGAATAAGGGAAAACATCTAACCTGTTGCATTTGATATTTGTGTATTTCTAAGCACTAAATGTTAAAAAAAATGTATCAGTTTACGTACAATTTGTAGGTACATTTAGAGAGTGGTGCCAAAAAAAGAGATATCCTGTACTGTGTTTGAACCTTGAACCTAAACTTGGACTCAAGGAAGTGGATCTGCAGGATTGGCATGATGAGGTTTATAATAATTAGAGATTTTTTTGCTTAGCCCTGTGTACAGAACAGGTCTGTTGAAGTTAGGTGTGCCAGGTTCAAAGAAGAGATAAGTAGGTACTTTATGTTTACAGGCGATCAGGGTGACAAGTATCATCATATATTCATTTGTCAAGGTTTTGATGATGATAGAAACAAACTAATTAAATGCCACTATATTATTAGTCCAAACACTATTACATTTGAAAAGATTCTCAAATGATCGAGTTATATGACGATGACAATGTTTGACTTACTTATTTTCCTCATATTTTCATATATTTCAATCACTGGGCAAAACATGCACTTGTTTATTTCTCTCTCTTTTGTTTTCTTGCATGTGTGGCTTTGTCCATTCTCTGGGGTCATTGTGGAATAAAGAAAGTCTAAAGCATAGGCTATGCTCCTTAAAAAGGCATGTTTCTGAGGCATGGTAGAAAAAAAAACTAAAAACCTTCTGACATAACTGGCATTCAAATTCAATTTTGTTCACACTATTTGATCATCCCATCATGTACTCACCGACACGGCTTTGATTTATAGCAGAAGGTCTGAGACTCAAACAGTCAGGCAAACCCTTCCACACATGAGCTGGAATTTCATCTAGACTTTCCACTGTCACTCCAGTAATAGCCATGATCTACAATACATGAATATTTTACTGTCAAAAAGCATCAAAGCCCGGCAAAAATGTGAAATATAATTATGCATGGCATGTTGATCATCAGTAGATAATATCATATTTTAAAAAGATGGCGAGAAGTCAATATTTTTACCTGTTTAGGTGGGTTTTTCCACAAGACAGTTGGCACCAAGTCTTAATGGAGTGTTATCACATGGACTGTAAATATAGAGTGAAGTAAGTGATTAAAAAGTAGCAGGACATTTGAATGGATGTTTCTAAATTGTATTCATTAAAGATTCATTACCTCATTTCAGTGAGGGCAACACAACAACTGTCTAATAGAACTTTTCGGGTTGAGGTTTTCTGCATAAAAATAAAATGTACTATGACTTATTTTCACAGTCGTCCTGACCTACCAAAGTTTGTGACAACAGAGTGCTGTGCCTATGGACTTAATGAAAGTTGTGACATGCAATTTTAACTCGCAGGTAGACAGCATATTGTAGATATTTTCCTCTCCCTACTTAGCCTATGATAAAAACAGTTTGAACCCCCTTTCATAACATGCAGGCTGATTTTTAGGGCTGAAGCTATAATTACTTTCATTGTGAATTAATTTGCAGATTATGTTTTACAATTAATTGACAAAAGTGAAATGCTCCCCAACATGATGTTTTCAAATTGCTTGTTTTATCAGGAAACTCCCAAAGATAAGTCATGGGATAAGCTGAGCACAGCATCAGCAAGGGCTAAGGATCCTAAAGTTTTCATTATCTTTTAGATTTCTGCCTAAATGCATGTGGTGTTTAAAATTACTGTATGAGATGTGAAATTCTGGATGAAATGTCATGAATGCCAAATGACCTCGATGATTTTAAAGCACACAGAGCATATTATCTTTATTCAAGTTTTTCTAAATGTATGTGATAGATAAGATATTGAATGTTGACTGGCATAAAAGAGAAAATCTTGACATTTGAGAAGCTGGAACCGCTCAATATTGCTAAGAAAATGGCTCAAACAACTAACTGATTATCAGAAAAGGCAATACATTTTCTCCTGATTAACTGATCAATTAATCTACCTTCTTGCATTAATGGAAATACAGATATATATATAATATTTTTTTTTTTAAACGTTTCCATCAAAGGCACTTGCTTTGCTTTAGCAACTTGCATTTTGTCCCAACTGGCAGGAAAGCCAATTGTTCAGGAGCATGTTGTGGGGCTGGGCTCACACATCACATCATTCATTAATAAAAACAATATTCCACATCGTTCAATGGCGAATATTTTGAACTTAACGACTCTTACGGATGATGTTCTATTATCTCAAAGGCAGATAAGGCTGACAAAGCTCAAACAATAAACCATATTGTCGTGGGGCTCGAGTGTGTATACCATCCTCTTCAAACAAAGGATACAATGCATGAACTTTTTACTGGACAGTTCATTTAGGTTAATTTGATATATTTCTTTTCACTATAATCATGGATATCCGCTGGTGCTGGAGTTGTGATTAGACATTTTTAAATCCCTCCAAGATGATGTTCAAGCAACAAATGGAGAGATTTTAACGTGGGTGTGTGCAAGTGTGTGCGCTTAACGCGGATTTTAAAGCGTTATGCATCTGTGCATCAAAAAAAGTTGACAAAGACAAAAAAAAAAAAACAACGAGTAGCCTATGTAAACCGTACAGCGCCCGAAGGATGCAGTTTATTGTTACCCTTGCAGGCACACCGTCCGCTCTCCTTATTCTCATCAGCTCTTAAGGTGGTTTTTCCTCCCTCAATGTTGCATGGCTGTCGTAGGGTGTTTTTTTTTTTTTTGGGTTTAGCCTACTCACACGCGCACTTACCTGCTTTATGTGACCGGGGACTTGTGATTTTTGTGCTCTACCTGCTTTCAATCTGCTGAAAATGGCGGATGGAGGCTTGAGTCGAAAGCCTCTTCTGTAAGTCAGATCGTGGTGTGGTGTAGTTGAGGAGAGGCAGCCTGTCAGACCCGCACACACTCTCACAGCGATGGGGCAATAAAGGAGGGTTTCTGTAGACGACACGGCTCCCTGGTGTCCTCTCCAGCAGGCAGCGGCTCTAGTCCTGTCCACACCGCAGCCTAACATGAAACCATGCCAATTAAGTGCCTTGCTTAGATTCATCTGTGAGCATAATGGGCCTGTAGGCTGGTGCCATCTGTGCATCCATGAATAGAGAGAACTCAATAAAAGCAGGCAAATGCAGACTGAAAGGTTATTTGGTCCTTTAATATATTTTAAATATGAAATTCTTTACCCATGTCAAGTTAGTTTTTTCTATTTATGTATTTATTGGTGGAATGTTTTCTTTCCCCCACATATTCTTTAATACTCTTATTCTAAAGCACATGGCAACTGATTATTAAGATTGGGTAATTTATGAGTCAAAATTAAAGTTCAAATAAATAAGTGGATTGTCTGAAAAATGCTGCATAAACACTGTTTTTTACTTATTTCACTTGGATAGTTCACTTAAATAGTATCTTAATAAGTACTGCTTTCCAGGGAGTCCTGGGTTTAACAACAAGAATAAGACAATTAAAACACATCAAACATTTGGAACAGTCTGTTGATCCAAAGGTAGCCAACTGGTGTCCAGATTCCAGTTTATGAGTTCAGTCCTTGGCATTTGGTTACAACCCAAAAAGCAAAGATGACCTGTCTTTTCAAAAATAACTATTTTGCAACCAGATGTTTGAAGATATGACTGACAATTTCAGAACACAACATGCAGTTACTGTCACACGACATAAGTAACAATGATACCAACGTTTCAGCGTTTTCAAATATTCACTCAGGCACACCTATCTAAAACTGATGCAGTCTAATATAACAGTTACTGCAATAAAACCTCCCTTCATGAAGGTAACAATGTTCAGCTTTTGTTTCAACAGTTTTAAGAGGTGTTGATTGAACTGTACTGTATGGTCATTTTAAAGGATGTAGTTTGTGGTGCCCTTGAGCTGTATTGCATTAAACATAAAGGTGTTTCTGTTATTTAGCTCACCCTCTTTGATAATCAGTGATGCATTGGTTTTTGCTAGGTGTACCTAATGAACTGGCAACTGAGTGTATTTGTCCTTTTAGCGCAAAGGTCTTCAAATGGACATGAAGGTCAGCAAAACTTAAATGTGCAATTAATACAAGTAGATTTCTTTCTGTTAGCCATTATGGGAACAAAGCCTCTAAATCCTCTAAAAGCCTCAGAGTAAGAATTGTATATCACTCTCCTCTCATAATATAGAAGTCTACATTTTCTATAAAATTCTATTGAAGACCTGTTAATTGGAATACTTGTTTTGTTTTGGTCAGTTAAATACCTGACAAATTAAAGTCCCCTAGGGATGCTGTAACTGCCACGATACTAACAGTAACAGCAGCAAAATCTTTGATGGTGGCAAATTCAAAATCTGCTCACAGTATACATTGTCATATTGTCCAACATAGCCTCAATAGAGGAAAAACTAGAAATCACATATTGCTCTCATTACATGGACAATAACAACAGCTCAAACAAAACAAAAGTCATGTGTGTATGCGGCCTCTGTTCTCTGCAGCGTGCAGGAGTGGTCACATTGGTTCTCAAAGGGCATGCTTGGTTATCGTGACTGTTATCACTAGCTACAGGTAATGTCTGTGGCCACTAGAGGCTGCTGTGTTACCATAAACAGGTTGCGTTCTTCTCAGATTGAAGTCTGTTTTTGGAGGTTTGTGAGCAAGTTAGAACTGGACTGAAACACAATGATTGTATCTATCAGAGTTAGCTGAGTTGTAACAAATGAGTGGATGTGTGATCTACCTGTGTTGGATCTACGGGTTTGACTGTTCATCTTTCTGTGGCAAAATGTAAAACCTCTACCTGGTGAACCAGAGCAATCATGCAACAACGTGTCTCTGCATGTATTTAAGCTGTGTTTTCTGACATAAACTTTACAGGAATAAGATGTGAGACAATTGTTACTGTTAATAATTATGAAAGTATCAGTGATCTGTATCTTCTTAAGGCTTGACCTCATGCCACATTAAGACACATATCTGCAAGTCTGGCATTTGGTACACGTAGGGTCCTCACCCAGGGTTCTTATATTAATTCGTTTTTTTTTCATTTGAATTTGTTCCAAAATATCACAGTAATGATCTTACACAATCACATTGTGGACCTGTCATGTACCTTATCTGCCTATTTAGTGTCTATAACCTCAGTGTTTAAAGCATCTTTCAACCAGATGTGCTGATTCATGACCCCCTTTTCACAAGCTTCCCCCCCTACTGCTCAAGCATTACCAAATCCCTCCACCCCTGTTTCCACCCTGATGTCCATCAGGCTGACAGCTGCCACACGTCCTCATCTACCATACGTATGAGGATGCCCATCAACTACTAGTGTTTTTGAACAATCATGCCGGTTTCTAGGTGTAAAATTGTTAAAGTCCGTCTTAAAACAATAGGCAGCTGCCCATATGATCTAACCATTCCTCCTGTTCATACTGGCAATTAGAATATTTCTTTATGCTTTTTCTATGTAAGTGATGATGGGGGACACACTCTACAGACCTCATTTGGTGCAAAACTATATACCAAAGATGATTTGAAACTAATATGATGCTTCAGCAATCTGAGTTAGACAAATCGAGTGGACATCTTCCAAGGTTAGTCTTTTCAGTACAAAACTCCCTCTTTTTGAGACCAGCAAGGAAACGCTGTTCATTGAAACAAAAAGAGGGAGTTGTACTAAAGTTCCAAAGTTAGTTGTACTGTATGTACATTGATGTATCTAACTCAGACTGCTGAAGCATCATATTAGCTTCAGATAAAATTTGGAATATAGTTTCGCACAAAATGAGGGCTGTAGATTTTGTCCCCCATCACTTATATTAAAAGCACATCCCTCTTTGTGTTTCCTTGCTGGGCTGCAGTAAAGGGATAGTAACAAAAAGAGGGAGTTTTGTTCTAAAAAGACTGTAACTTTGGAAGATATACACTTGTTTTGTCTAACTCTGATGGCACAGGTCTCATAGCTTCAGATAAACCTTTAATACATTTTACCTATAAACATTACAAAAGGGGGCAACCTCTTACTCACCCAGTAAGAGCGCGCTACCCATGTTGACTAAGTCCTTTGCAGCGGCCTATATGTAATTTGTTCTCACTCCTGTTAAGTAATTGGTGGACTACCTCTACAGTATGTGAAGGCCATATGGCTGTACATTTGTAAAAGGTCTACAAATTATTCTGTTTGAGTCTTTACTCACAGGTTTTGTAAATCTGAATTTATTTCATTTAAAACAAGTGCAACACTTACAATGGGATATGTTTACTGCACTTGGGTGCAGTTTTAATACAGAACACAGTTTAAAGCTTTCACTTGGTACACCATGTCCCCCTCACCATCCTAAAAATATTTACTGTGTAATGGATGAGCGGTGGATATATAGCTGGTACTGCAGCATGCCAAAGTGTGATTGATAGGAGAGCTGTGTATCTCATGCTGCATGACAGGGAACAGGAAAGGTGATAGGCCTACTTGGCCTGGTGAACTGTACTGTATGCACCACAGGGCCAATGTAAATGTATAGGTTGTACATAAAGAGCATTTTGTGATTAAAGGCTGGACAATGTTTGATGAAACAACTGCAAGAAAATAATATTGACTATACCCGCGCTGATCTTTTCTTTAATGATCCACAATCCAAAAAGTAAAGTTACAAGTGCATCAAAGTTTTCATCATCCATAAATTTCTAAATCAAAACATGATCAATCCGATGAATCAGAACATTCATTAACGCTGACATACCACATGTTATCGCCGTCCGTGCTAACAAAGTGGCTAACAAATTCCACAGTTTACATTAGGTCAAGACACAGTTTTAAGATCAGAGGTGGAAAATATGTAGGAGGTACTTATACTTTACTTGAGTATTTCCATTATGCCACAATGCTTTACGATAATGCTGTATGTTTTACTCTACTGCATTTATTTGACACTTGGACTATATTTGTGATTTCATGTACAAAACCTCTGATCAGCCTGTAAAATATGATCCATTGGCATAGATTAAAGGTACCTTGTGGAGCTTTTGACCACTAGTAGCGCTATGGACAATGTTTTTACGAGTCGGTCCACGCTTTGTTTGAATTGTGTTTGTGCACAAAGACACATTCCTGCCACAAGTTTTAGGCTCTTCAACAGTACGTGGTGGTACCAAGAAGAGTAAAAATTTGGCAGCAAAGTTTGTGAAGAAGATGACTGCTAGCATGTGAATATGTAAACAACGCAAGATTTAAAATAGTAATACAATGTTAGACCTCAAGGGTACACACAATGCATTTTGTTGAGACACACTCAATGTTAACAAAACTGTTGTTTATTTACAGGAAAACTCCACAGGACGCTTTAATCTACCTAAAAGTATTTATTAGCTCCGCCTCAACCTACAGGAAAATGCTGCGTACGCATTAATGACTCAGGGGCCTGTCTGCTGTTGAGTTAATACTGTTAAGTATATTTTGATGATGATACTTACATACTACTTCCACTTTCACTAATATTCTACTTAAGTAAAATATAAATAGGGCTTTTTGTTAGTAGAGTTTTAGTAGAATTGTTGTACTGAGGTATTGCTTCTTTTACTTAAGTAGAAGATCTTAATACCACTTCGACCACTGGTTCCGTTATCATAGTGGCTTTCTGGCTGTCCAAATCTTGAAGAATTTCCTTCACTTGACTTTTCCTAAGCAAAAATCCAATGTAGAAAAACTTGTTCAGCTTCAGTTGCTCATCAAACAGCTCTTTGTCCACTGATCTTTACTTCAGTGTCCTAAAACAGGAGAAATTGTAAGTGCAAGTTTATAGACAGTGTTGTTGACCAAGCTATGAAATGTGAATACTAAGCCACTTAATCATTAATTATGGGTACAAGCTGATTCAATTTGGTGACGTTGTACTCACTTGCATTCAGCGCAGTTTCTTGTATATAGTCGTCCCAAGAAACCCGGTAACAATAAAAGACATCAGTGTGAAGAATGCTGCACCGAGCACTGTCCCTCTGTTCACCAGAACTGCGAAACCAAAACTGTCATTAGTGAAATCAACACTCGTAATTGCTACCTGAAGTGATATTTAAATTCCTGACATTGCCATTGACCTATAGGCACTGGCATTAAAACTGGAGTTGGTCCCCGTTCACCGGACTATGGCTGCCGACTACTCGTAATTAGTTAGGATGGGTTAAAGCAGAGCACATATTCCTCGTATGTGTAAATGTACTTGGCAAATAAAGAAAAAACTTTTTTCACTTTCAGCTTACAAGCAGACATGAACATTTCACTATAATGGTAATAATTACATCCTGGAATGTTTGAACAAATAGACACATTTACATCATAGTAAGGTATTGATTCAAGCATAGATTTTAAGAATACCCCAGTGTTGGATTCTTACCTACAGGCTCATCTTCTATCAATATAGCTACAGCACTAAAATCTTCACTGCGAGTCTTCATGCTGGTGCCATCACCACCTTCCAGTGGAGCCAGAACGATTTGTGCCTTAGAGACAGCTGGGGCAGGAGGAGCTGTGACAGGTTCAATTGGGGCTTCAGTTAAGATTGAAGCAGGAACCTCGGTTGCAGCTACTTCCTCACCTGGATCCAGTGCTGTCTCTATGGTGTCGTTCTCAGATGAGGTTTCAGTGGCAGATGTGACAAGTATCTCTGCATCACTGTCACCTGCTGTGTCCTCCTCCAAGGCGGTTTCCGTTAGGAGATGATCTGATTGGACAACGTCTTCTGTATTGTCATCTGCAGCATCCTCTTCTAGATCCTCTAGGGGGATGATTGGGTCTTCTGGAGCTGGTTCCTCACTGGTGGGTTCCACAACAACACTGACAGCAGGTTTTTCTAGGGCTGGTTCTGTTTCCTGTGCAGCCTGTTCCACTTGAACTTCCTCTTCTGTATCAAGGACAACAGATTGCTCTTCTTCTGGTGCACCAGCAAGAGGTTCTTCGTTGGTAGCAGGGTCCTCTTCTGCATTTTCTTCTGGGACTATTGAGACAGGCACCCCTGCAGCTTCCTCTAGAGCTTCTTCTTCTGGTGATTCTGGGGAAGCTATGGGGATTGATTCTTCTTTAACTTGTACTTCCAGCTCTGGCTCCTCTTCAGCAGGATCTAGAGGAACAGTGACAACTGGATCTCCTGAGGCTGACTCTTGTGGTGCTGTTTGTTCTGCAACAGGTTCCACTTGACCTTCCTCTTCGGTCTCAAGCTCGTCAGGAAACAGGGCAACCAATTCTTCTAATGTACTGGGAAGAGGTTCTTCATTTGTAGCATGGTGTAATTCAGCATTTTCTTCCAGGACTACCGGGGCAACTGCTTCTTCTTCTTCTTCTTCTTCTTCTTCTTTCTTCTTCTTCTTCTTCTTCTTCTTCTTCTTCTTTTGCATGTTCCTCTGGAGCTTCCTCTTTTTTTGTTTCTGAAGACACGATAGAGACAGTTTCCTCTTGTTCCTCCTGATCCGGCTCCTGTTGAGCAGGTTCCACAGGAACAATAACAGCAACTTCCTCTGGGGCTGACTCTTGTGGTGCTGTTTGTTCTGCAACAGGTTCCACTTGACCTTCCTCTTCAGTGTTAAACTCTACAGGAAAGAGGGCAACAGATTCCTCTTCTTTTAATGTACTGGGAAAAGGTTCTTCGTTGGTAGCAGGGTCCTCTTCTGCATTTTCTTCTGGGACTATTGAGACAGGCACCCCTGCAGCTTCCTCTAGAGCTTCTTCTTCTGGTGATTCTGGGGAAGCTATGGGGATTGATTCTTCTTTAACTTGTACTTCCAGCTCTGGCTCGTCTTCAGCAGGATCCAAAGGAACAATGACAAGTGGATCTTCTGGGGCTAACTCTTGTGGTGCTGTTTGTTCTGCAACAGGTTCCACTTGACCTTCCTCTTCGGTGTTAAACTCTACAGGAAAGATGGCAACAGATTCCTCTTCTATTAATGTACTGGGAAAAGGTTCTTCGTTGGTAGCTGGGACCTCTTCTGCATTTTCTTCTGGGACTATTGAGACAGGCACACCTGCAGCTTCCTCTAGAGCTTCTTCTTCTGGTGATTCTGGGGAAGCTATGGGGATTGATTCTTCTTTAACTTGTACTTCCAGCTCTGGCTCGTCTTCAGCACGATCCAAAGGAACAGTGACAACTGGATCTCCTGGGGCTGACTCTTGTGGTGCTGTTTGTTCAGCAACAGGTTCCACTTGACCTTCCTCTTCGGTCTCAAGCTCTGCAGGAAAAAGGGCAACCGATTCTTCTAATGTACTGGGAAGAGGTTCTTCGTTTGTAGCAGGGACCTCTTCAGCATTTCCTTCCAGGACTACCGGAGCAACTGCATCTTCTTCTTCTTTTGCATTTTCCTCTGGATCTTCCTCTTCTTTTATTTCTGAAGAAATTATAGATACTTTTTCCTCTTGATCCAGCTGTTGTTCAGCAGCTTCCACAGGAACAATAACAGCAGGTTCCTCTGGGGCTGACTCCTCAAGTTCTGCAGGGACGAGAACAGATTTCTCTTCTGCTGGTGTCAGAGCAGCAGGTTCTACTTCAGTATTGTCATCAGGGACTATAAGTAAAGGTTCTTCTGGAGCAGCTTCTTCTGCTGCATTTTCCACTGAAGCTTCATCTTCTGAAGCTCCTGCAGGAATAATGGGAATTGGTGCTCCTGGAACTGGATCCTCCAGATTATACTGTTCTGGGGGTGCACTCTCTACAGCAACAGTTGTTTCTTCTTCTGCATTTTCCTCTGGAGCTTCATCTTTTGAAGCTTCTAAATGAATGAACGGGATCAGTGCTTCTGGAGCTGAATCCTCCCCATAATGCTGTTCACTCTCGACAGCAGCGGTCACGGCAACGTCTTCTGTGGTTTCTTCTGGAGATGCCTCTGCAAAGGCAGCCTCTTCATGGAAAGTTCCCTCCTCTGAAGATTCTTGTGAAGCTGCAGCCAAAGGCTCCTGAGGGGCTTCATCAGCGTCATCAGAGACCTGATCTCCGATGAAAATTGGTTCTGGTTCTTTTGCAATAACTGGAATGTCTTCTTCAGCAGGTGATTCCTCAGGAGATGGAGCTGCTACACCTGCAACAACTGGAATGAGTTTCTCCTGAACTGGTTCTTTTTCCTCTATAAAGTGACTGTGATCTTCAGTTACTGGTGCAAGTTTCTCTGGTCCTGGTCCAGAAGACTGAGCAGCTTTGGCAGCTGAAATAGAAGTTTGAGACTTGACAGCTTGAACTGGTTCTCAACAGTATAGCCATTTGGTATGTTCTCGAGGTTAAACAACAAAGGAACCCTCATTTACTGTACCTAAAATATATTTGAACAAATATCAGAACAATAAAATTGGGAAATGTAGTGTCTTTTAGCTGATAATGTTTATTTATAGATATTTTTATACTTTTTATATTCTTTGATAATTCCTAGAATCTTTCAGTAATATAAAAATAAAGTTACTCAAATCAATCTCACCATGCTCTGTAACTGGGTTATTTGGTATTACACCTGAATCAAGCCATCTAACTAAGGCACAATTCGATAGCATTGCGTTTCTTACTCTCGGCTGATTTTGATAAAATGGAAAGACAGCAAACCCCCCAACATTTACACACTGGATCAAAGACGCCCTTTATTTTCTCAAACTTGAAAGAATTAGATACTTTTTGAAAGGATCAGCAAATAAGTAAAATAAAATATGGGGACCTTTCTTAGATTATGTTAGGGAACAAATCACATTGCCTGACTCCCAGTAGAATGAGCAGAGACATGCTTTATACTTTATTTATTTATTTTTCATTTGTGGAGAAGTATGGAAGTTCCATAACGTATGAGGCAGTAGTATTAACCAAACAGTGCAGTGATGGATCTGTAGACAGTGGTCACTCCCTTCCCTTCCCCTTTGTGTGTAATTATCCTTTTTAAAAAAAAAAAATGTGTTAGTGGTGTCAATACGTTCAACGTAAGAATGTCTCCTTGCAATGAACAACCTGTCAAAATAATAAAGTTACTCATTAAAGCTTACTTTTGTATTGCTAAAAAGACAAAGACATGACAATCCACTGTGCTGAATTTGATACCATACAGTACAGTACCTAGTAGTTTGGACTTTAACACTAATTGTAATCTGGGATTAAGCATACGTGCAGCTGTTTTCCACAAAGTAAACCCTACAGTACACTATAGCTCATAATCAGCTCTGAAGCTGATTATGAAACTAACTTTCCCTCCAATATTATTATACACATAATAAAGACACATGGACTCGGTCGAGACCAAAAGCCATATTTTGCAAGACCAGTGGCACAGACCGTGACCATAGACAGTGAACCAAGACGGGGCTTTTGTCTGTCGTTTCCCCAACGTGACGTAATGCAATGCATTGTGGGGGAAAGGAGAATCATTGCAAACCGCTGTAACTACATTTTAGTATTTTATTCTGTTTTGTGATATCCATTGTATTTGATGTTGTTGGGTAACAGTTTAAATGTTTATTACCAACAAGCAAATTGCGCAAATTGGTTAAAAAATAAACCCTGCAAGATGGGCTTTAAGAAGATCTCCTGTGACCTGATACAAACATGGAGGGTGTGCAGTGATCCAACTTTAGTTCAAATGTCTCACATGGTAGCATGCTAACAGAATCAGGTGTGTAATTGAACAGGCAATGAAAGTATTTTGAGAATTTGAGTTGTTATCACATCTATGCAGTCAGGCCCCAGAGTTTTATTCTCAGTTTACGGGGGTGACAGAGGTCATTTTCCAAACTGAATGTATATTCTTATTACTCATACCTAGAAAAAATACCTAAAGCAATATTTGCCTTTCTCCATCTAAGATTCTGTTAACTCATAGTTTATCTATTACATAACAACAAACACAGGTTTACCTTATTAAACAACTATTTATGAACTTCTGTAATGTATTCCTGAATTTAGTTAGTATATTCATTGTGTTCTGACATCATAAACCAACAAATATTCACAAACTGCATCTCCAGCAATCTGTTGTAAAAATTGCAACTAAGAAAATATATTAAATTATTTAAATTCATATTCATACTATTAATTATATCAATACAAATTCAATTGATAAGTAACATTTACTCAGACCGCAATAATATGTAACATTGAGATATTATTTCACAGTATTTTACATTTATATCATCCAATATCACATAATTTTGTATATACAATATATATATAAATAGCATATAAAAATCGTATTGTTTTTCTTAACAGTCTATAGTATTTTATGAAGACTTCATTATTTTCCAGAGAAATAACTGGGCAATCATTTTTCATATCATTAATCTAGAACCGTTTAATTTCTAATAATTATGAGAGGAAATGCATTGCTTACGTATCGGTGCTGATGAACATAGCTGAACATTTAGGACCAAGGTCAGCAGGAGCACAGAGGAAGCTTGGAACATGATGTCCGTCTTGTGAGAGTCCTCTCATTAGAGTCAAACAACTTCCAATAACCCAACACAGTAGTCAGACCGGTGCTCCCACTGTGAAGGGATATTCTACAGGGGCGAAGCACATGTGTAAAGTGTCAGCATGGATACACGATGTGAAGTGACACACCATATGGAAATACTGGGGGGGGTCTTTGAGGGCTGGGTGGTTAAAAAGAGAAACCTACTGTGAGATATGATCACGTGGACTTCTTCTACAAGACTACACAAGCTGTTCCTTATCCTGGATCAAAGGTCCAACTGTTAATATATATAATTTTTTTATTTTTACTTCCCTCTGTGAATACTCTATGTCAGACAGAATTATCCAATTATCTAGTACATGAAGTATTTACCCAATCTCAAGCTGCACCAGTTCAAAATATTAAGAATTTATACAGTTATCATTTGGTACAGTTTGAAGAAAGGATATACTACCTTTTAATACTCAATTAGGAATAGAGCTTGAAATAATGTTAAACTTCCCTCCAGAAATGAAGTTGTTGGCATCTCCACAGTGGTTGTACTGGGGGGCAATAACACTGTTTTGGGAATGCTAAGAAGTTTCTGTTTTCTAAAATGGTAGGCGTGGTTATATCTAATTTGATAGAGAATACATAATATTAGCAGTCCTACTTCTAAATGATGGCCATCTTTGTTACGATGAAGGCTGTATCTCACAGGTCTAAAAGCAATAAAAAAGCTGCCTTCTGTTTGCCAGATGAGCTCTCATACATTATCTTAAAAATCTGTGTTACCTTTATGGTTGGATAGTTGTTTTTTCAGAACAAAAAGGAGCCAGACAACTTGATAATTTGGTCTGAAGTGGCAATTTTTTTTTTAGCTAACTTAAGAAATGCCCGAATATGTATATATGCACATATTTAAGTTGTGCATGTTTGTAAAGCTGTATACGCATATCATTTGGACCGCCTTAATGGGTGCTCTGGGTGTTACTGTTGAGGTTTACTTTTTTTTTTTAAGATGTTATTTAGAGTTGCTAATATTGTGACAGATATTTAAGTGAAAGGAAACATAAGCCACCTTGGTGCTCTGGTTTTAGATAACCGCCACATCTGCTGATGACGTGAGACTGAAACATCATCCTGCCACGTAATATTGACGGAAGTCTTTAGGAACAAAGCTCAAACAGCACATTATTCCACAGTGAAGTTACCATATTTTATTTCTTTAAGTGCCATTCATGCATATAGGGGACGGGGTGGGGTGGGTGGTGGTATCAACAATTCTAATAACACTTCGAGTTATTTTACAGCACTAAACGAATACAAAGAGTAGCTGTGTCACCTCATTGGACAAAAAAAGTATAAACCGTGCAATAAACAAAAAAAGGACAAATAGGAGAGAAAAAAAATATACAAGCAATGACAAAGACGAAATCAAACAAAACAGAAAAATAAAACACAAACCAAATATATATTATCAACACTGAAACACTGAATGTAGAACCATAATACAGGTAAAAGGTAGTGTCACACAAAAAGCCAACGCATTTTCATCAGATATATACAATATAGATATATACATACTGTCACCCTCTGATTGGACAATAACAAAATACTCTATTCTTTTCACTCTTATCTTCCATGAATAAGACCCACCTCCTGTCTTGATACCCCACCCCCAAGAGGAAAAAAGGGATGATTGAAAAGACATATATGCACAAGCACAACAACACACCAGCACTGAATAAAATAGGCCCCAATCAGCAGTACTTGTTGGCAGTTCTCTCCCATATTGTAACAAGGCTTTTCTTTTTTATGTTTATCTTTTTTTTCTCTCCCAATAATAGTAATCTCTCTGGCAGGTACATGTCCAGCGGTATTTAAAAACTTAGATCGTCTTTTGAAGAACTAAAACTCACACAAGCAAACACACAAATACATCCACACACACATCCACACATAATGTAAAATTGTGATCCAGTCATTGTCTTCACCGGTTTCCCTTTTAGCCACATCCGTTTGCTCAAATCTTTTGTTTTCCCAATGGGCTGCTGTGCTCAGATAGTAGCTTGTGTGTTAATGATCTTCACCTGAAGAGCTGAAACACACTTCTCCTTCACACCAACCAAGGACTCGCAGGATGTTCTCTATTGTAGGTCCACAGAGTCCTAACGAAAACACACTGATGCTCTTTTTCACTGCTGTCTTTAGTTGCAGTCCTTTGGCCCACACTCACCTAAAATAGTCATGATTTGGGTCACTCAACTGACTAAGTACTCGGTCTGAGCACTGATTAAGAAATTCTGGCAGTTGAACAAAACTTTAAAAACTCATAGTTGAGATACACAGGCGATGAAATCCTCCACATACAGCGGACATTTCACATACAAACACAGACAAAAGATAGCAGTAAGGAGGAGTGGACAGGTATGATTGGCAGGAAAATATAAAAATGAATGGCAGTTCATCATTTGAAAGAACAGAATTTGACTTCATCTGCACGGTGCAGCTGTGGACAGTTTAACAGACGATCTGCAGTATAAAACTGGACTGGTTCTAGTTTCAAATAACCTAATATGTGCTCAAAACGTAGAAACATCTGGTTCCATAACATCCAATAAAACGACAATGTGAGACTTGAACGTGCCTTTTCTCACAATAACAAAGACATTATGCAATATCGTAAAAAAAAAAAAAAAAATAATCATGATTGTCATCCAAATATGAAATCAAAACTGTGACCATTGGAGTCCCTAGTTGTTAAATTATCTTAAAGGAATAGTTTGACATCTTGGGAAATACACTTTCTTGCCAAGAGTTAGATGATGTCATGTTTGTACAGTAAATAGAACAGTAAAATGTTGTTTTTTTAACAGATAAACACATGAGATTTAACATGTTTACTAGTAAACTTGCTACTTGCAGATGGATTTGGATGTTAGCTGTAGCTTCAAAAACAAATTCCAAAATGTTGAACTATTCCTTTAAACAAGGACACAGTGTTATAGGTGCGAAGCACCGTACCAGGTCATCAGTATTAAAGAGAGGACAAATAATCCTGTCCATGGTCAACTGTGACAACTGATAGCTTTGAATGAAAGAATGAGTAGGTGAGCGACTAGCTTTTGAGATCAAGGAGGTGCTTTGCATCTTAAAAACAGTTAAGATCAACAGAAGGTGTGCAAAGGGCGCTATTTCTTTTTTTTTTTTCCCTCCTTTCTTTTTTCAACATAGTGTCTCTAAAGTTCAGCACCCGTCTGATTGAGAAGCCACTTGCTACAGGACACAGAGGACAGGTTTCCAGAACCGCTGAGCTCCCGGTTCTGTGCTTCGGAAACCCTTCACACAAAAAAAGCATGTCTCAAATCTACTCTTTAATCACTGTGTGCATCTGCTTTTGTGCTCATAGATAGCATAGAGATGATTGGAGCAATCAATCATAGTCCTAAAATTACAATAAAAACACACACACACACACACACACACACACACACACACACACACACACACACACACACACACACACACACACACACACACACACACACACACACACACACACACACACACACACACACACACACCTCATTCTGTTATGATTGTATAATAGCAAAGTCTGAAGCTATCGAACTATCACAGCTAAACATTGGGCAAGTAAAAGAAAGAATCATATCTCCGTATTTGAAATGTCAGAAGTGACAAACACTGAGCGGAGCACTGAAAACTAACTTTGATGTACAAAATGTGGAAAAAGGCATGAAACTTATTTTACAAATCAAAGAAACGTGCAGTAAAACTAAAATTCTTTTGCCCTCTTCAAATGGAAACATCTGATGCATATCCTATTGATCATTAATCAATAAATTAGTATTAGAACATTTAAAGAAGTGTTACTCTTTAACAGCCTTCTTTCATTTTTTATTTTTAACACAATTTGTTATTCTACTAGCAATGCTTCAAGTCAGTGAGGCTTGAAACCATTACTCTCAAAATTTCATACAGGCTCTTTACGTTTCACTTTTTACTGTCACTAGTATAAATTACATGGTTTGCATACAGTTTGAAGAGAAATAGTTTGGCATGTTGGAAGGGAAATATGTTAATACACTTTCTTGCATAGAGTTAGAAGAGAAGATCAATACCACTCTTACAGTGGGGAAAGACTGGAACCAGAGAAATGGCTACTATGACTCTGTCCACCTGTAACAAAGATCAGCCTACCAGCACCTCTAAAGCTCAGTAATTACAACATTATAGCTGCAGGAAGTCACTGCAACCAGCCATAGAAATAGTCCGGCACGTAACCCCCAGTAAAACCACAACTATTTGTTTTTACGCTTCAGTATTAAACAAATGAGCTATGACTTAAGTAGTGAGCTTTGGAAGAGCTCGTAGGTGGATTTTGTTACCTTCAGACCGAGCCAGGATACGCGTTTCCCCCTTTTTACAGTGCAGCTTCATATTTACTCTACAATCTTCTCAACTCCCAAAACGTCGGACTATAGCTTTAATAATACCAAACCCTACTGACTTGGACGGCACATTTAAACGAAAACTTTCTTGCAAACTAGAGCCAATCGGACACTGGATTATGGAGGCTGATTCTTTAAATATACCCATATTTAAAGGTTTAAAAAGATCATATGATGACAGATCGGCCGATATTTGTTTTTTTTATTAACATTTAAGGTTCTCTAAAATTTTGACCATGATATGTGCTGAGTGGGACAATTAACGGTTTCAAAATCAACTTGTCAGTGCTCTCTGGCACAAAGTTTCTAAATGATCAATCTATCTCAAAAATATCTTTGACATTTTTGGACAGTAATTTATTGCTTATTAGCTGACATACTGTATATGCTCATACAGATATATTTGTAATAAGATGGTCAGCCGATTATAGTGGCCCTACCAATATATCAGACTCTATTGCAAATGATTTAATTGTCTCTGAATGAGGGTGGCTTGTTTAATGATCAATAGGCTACTCACCATCATGAAAAACCATACCATTAAAACTAGCTTGAAAATGTGAATTTGTTTAGTAATTCACGTTAAGCAATTATTAACAGACATGATGCACACAGAGAACCAAAACCTCAGGTTACTTTGGGTTTAAAAAATTTAAAAAGACAAAAATAAGTTTGACTTTCCTGCCTTCAACTTCTTCTCAGACCCCATCATATTCATTCATCTCGAAGTGCTTGAAACAGAGAATTAAGAAAGAAAAACAAAGTTGCAGTACTCCCATCACTAGTCTGTTGCAGTGAGCCTGATCATGGTGGTTGGCTATGAAAACACATCACGATGCTTTCGGTCATCTCTCTCTCCCTTTCTCTCTTGGTTTGTTTAATATCAAGCCTGCTTAAACATTTAACACCCTGTTCAAAGTTATTGTAAACCTAACTTTACCACCAATTCAGCCACACTTTATCCCAAATGTGACCAACGAGCACCATGACATCACTCACAGAATCAGCCTGTGTTTCTTAAAAACAAAAATAAAAAAAAAACTTTTTTTTCTTCTTTTTTTTCTTTTTTTTTAAAGAGAGAAACTCATCCAAGAGGCAGCTGAGGCCAATGTCAACACGAGAAGAATTACAAGCTGAACACGTCGCTCAAATCACATAACAGTTACGGAGCAGGGATTTTTTTGGGGGTTCGGACTTTGGAAGGCTGCTGGCTAGGGACGGGGAGAGGGCTGGCTGAGGAGCTGAGGAGCATGTGGTTTAGACATGAATATGTTCTACTTGTCTCTAGACAAGTACGTAAGCAATCACTTTAACATGTCCAACTAAATATGATTGTCTTCAAAGTAACATTTTCTATGTTATGTTTTGCTTTTGTAAAAATGTCAGGACTCTGAAGTCTGTCTTTCTCCAAAGCTTGTCAAATGTTCTTCTGCATCCCACCCACAGTGGCCTCCTCCTCCTCCTCCTCCTCCTGCGGCCTTTCAGCTCAGCCTGGCTTCCACCTTCTCTCCTCGCTCCCTTTTGTTTTGCAAAAGGAGGTCTAGGGGCTAGACAATGGAGTCCCAATCAAAGTCATCCTGGATGTCATCAGGTGGCATGCGATGCATCTGGAAGTTTCTGGTAGGTATCATGTGCTGCTGGTTCATCTGTGCATGGTGTCCTGGAGAGAAAACAGGGGAAAGGGAGAGTCAGAACCGCCCAGCTTTTCTTAGGCAAGTGAGAAAAAAGATGGATTAAGTGGATTTATTAATAAAATCCATTATTATAAGGTTTCATAATGTGCTGCAAGGAATAGTTTTAAATCATGTGTTTCTCTGTGGCTTCATGTCACCTGTCATTGTGGGTCCTGCACTGTGGGGCATGTGGGGATATCCTGGAGGACCCATCATGGACATGCTCTGTCTGGTGTCCATGTAGAGATTTCCTGAAGTGAGAATCAGAACAAAACTTTATTTAAAGCCTCTATTAAACATCTTAAGGTGCTCGTATTATGCTTTTTGGCTTTCTCCCTTTCCTTAATTGTTATATGTCTTGTTTTGTGCACATTACAGGTTTACAAAGCGAAAAAGCCCAAAGTCCACCTCCATCTCCAACAGAAAACACTGTTCACAAACTGCTCCAAACAGCTCTATTGTAGTCCAGCCTTTACTTCCGTAACAAACGTGCGTCACTTTGTAACACACGTTATAATGCTCGCCTAGCTGCTAGCGTGGCACGACCTCATACTCTGCTTCTGACTGGCTAGTAGTCCTTACCTAGCTACTGCGCATGTGTGACTCCCAACAAAGATGGAATAGAAGTGTGATGTCTCACTTTGTAGCTAAAACAGAGAGCTCAACACACAGGGTGAAAAGAGGAGCTGCAGCAATGTGCAGTACAACAAATATATGGTGTTTTTTGAAAATTAAACCATGTAAACCTATTCTGATATAACCTCTAAATACAATTTAGAAAATTTAAATAATGTATTTGAGCAAAACTTGCTTTTAGGGGGAAGCCCTGCAGTGTAATTCATTTTACAGGAGGATCTCTAAATTATCCCACATTTGAGTTAATACCCACAGGTAAAACATCATGGTCTATACTTTTATTTACATGGCTGGACATTTAGCTGTCAAAATCAGTGTTTGAACTGCTTTTAGCACTCAAAATACCTGTATTAAGTAATCTTTGTAACTTCAACATTTTGAATAAAATATCAACTCACAAGGTATGGAGAACAGGGGGTAAAAAAAAAAAAAAAAGAGACTTAATTTAGCTACACAAAATGGGTTTATTCTTTTCAACATTCCTCTTATATTTTGTTTTTTTCCTTGTGTATGAATAAATAATTTGATTTCTTCAGGCCTCTCATTATGCAAATAAATCAGGGGACAGATATCATTGTTTGGATGAACAGGTCACAACTTGTAGACATTATGCAGCCGGTAACGAAGGGTTGCATGTAGATGTTTCATTTTAAGGGGTTATAAGCCAAAAAGGTTGGGAATCACTGTCATGAAGGGCAAGCAGAGCTCATTGTGTGCAAAAAAACTACAGACTGTTTGCCATTTCAGATAGATGAACTGTAAGTGAGATAAATTCATCAGACAAGTGGCTTGTGTATTCATTTTTACCAACCTTTTATTCCCCTTACAGATAAACAGTCAGTAAGAGACACAGCTACTATCTCTATATGATGATATAAATATCACTTTAAAAACACGCTCACTGGTCCTTGGAATGAGTCCAAACTACTCACCACAACTACACAAAGTCAATCAAAATATAAATAGGATTGTAGGGTTAAGGAGCGGGTGTTTAACCTGTGTTGAGGTGCTGGCTGGGTTTGTTGGGGAGCATTGAGCCATGACAAACCGGAGGCTGCACTGCCCCCTGTGGCTGGATTACACCGGTACGGGCAAAAAACTGGTTGATGGATGAGCAGAGGTCGGCGATCTGGGTGGGTTCCAGGGACCAATTGTTCAACTCCGCTTGTCTCATACTCTCTCTCAATCCTTAGGAACATGAAACACAAATTTATAGACAGAACAACCAGAGTTACTATCAGAGTGACAGTATCTGCCTGCACTAAAATGCCTTTGTGACAATGAAATGTATGAAACTGCACCAGCCGACTGTCCAAAGAATATACATTTATTAAATGAGAAACTAATTTACAAACGCGAAGCAAAAACTTTGGGTTGCAATATATATTCATTATGTCGGTAACCTTCGTAGGGTGATATTTAAAAAACATCCTACCTTGCAATCCTAGACTGTAATTGGATAAACTGACCTGCTGAGCTCTGTGTTTTGGTAATTAAACTTGAAGGCAGTGTTATTTAATTGAAGAGCTCAGTTTAATTAAACTCGTAATCAACTCCACAGTGTCAACACTTTAGCACTCAATCAAAAGCTGGGGCAGTACTGTACGATCAGCTCCTGGCTTTAAATGTTTCGTTTCTTCTGTAAAAATCTTAAATCGGACAAATAAATCAAATACGTAACCATTATTTGGTAATGCAATAAGGTCTATTTGTAGTGTCCAAACCGCACCTTGGAAAGGTGAAAGGTCGACATCAGCCCAGTTATAGCTGCTAGCAATACGACAGCTTTCTTTCAGTGCATCCAGATTTGGGTACCAGTCAGACAGTAAACCTGCAACACACAGACAGCATACTATCTGTAACATTACAAGATAAGAGACTTAAAGGACACAGGTAATTTTGGTTCTAACACCAAGTTCACTCCTGGGACAAATACAGATTTAGTCCTAATTACATCATTTATGGACAACTGCACAATAATTGCTGCTGTTATTGTTATATACTGTGGGTTAGGAAATAAGGCCAGATGATGCATTTTCATATAGCTGTGCAGGCAGTTGTAGTGCCAAATGAATGAGAAGGTAGCACTAAATAGAACAGTTTATCAGGCTTTTAAACAGTTGAGCTCTGTGTTGTGGCCACTAGGAGGAGCCAGTCAACTCTATAAGAGCTGCTGAAGTCACTGGATGCAGCATTGCTTTGTTCTCACAACACCACAGATAATAAATCAGATGATGATTTACTGTTTAGCACCTATAACAATTTATAAATGCTTTATGACGACGGATACAAAACCATATTCAGCTGTGAACATGTCTTTGTTGACATGTGTCTGCGTGATGAACACGATGAGGAGAAAACAACACGGCGAAGACAACGACCGACAGAGGGTCTTACCTGGGTTGCAGGCCATCTGTTGCTGGGTAGGATGGGGCTGGTGGGAGAGGCTCTGATGCTGCTGTCCGTGTTGAGAAGGGTGCTGGTTGTGCTGCGTGTGTTGGGAGGGGTGTGGCGTGTGTTGCTGTGGGTGCTGGCCATGGGACGAGTGCTGCGATGGGTGCTGCCCATGCTGGGAGTGTGCAGCGTGCTGGGGGTGCTGACTGTGTTGGCTGTGCTGGGCGTGTTGGCTGTGGGGGCCGCCATGCTGCGGGAGGTGCTGTGCGTGGGGCGAGCCGTGGCCTGGGTGGGCTTGGGCAGGATGGGACAGGGGCACCTGGCCACTGTTGGCGGAGTGGCTGTTGGGTTGGTTGTTTGACATGCTGTTCTGAGTGCTAATGTTGCCACTGGGGGAGTGCTGATAGGAGCAGGAGGTGTGGGTCTGCTGGGAGGAATCTGACGGTATGCCCATCAGACCTGGGAAACAAAACACACCAACACAAAGCTTGTAATAGTGCTGAAACGAATAGTCCATAGCAAATTTGTCGATCGAAAGAAAATTATGTACATTGTCAACAATGTTGATCATTGACAGTGCTGCAACTAACCATTCATTATCGATTCTTTGGCAATTATTTCCCCAATTAATTGATGTTTCTTTGTCTATAAAATGTCTGAAAATAATGAAAAATGACCATCACAGAGCCCAAGGTGACATGTTTAAACATCTTGTTTTGTCAAACAGTTAAAACCACCAAAATATTTAACTTAGCAAATTCTCACACTGAAGAAGCTGGAACATGCTAATAGCTTTGTGTTTTTGCATGAAAAATGGCTCAAACGATTAATCAATCATGAAATTGTTGCAGATACATTTTTTGTAGATTTACTAATCGTTTATCAAGGAAAATGACAACACTTGTCCAGCGTCTCAAGATTTACTGCTTTTCTCGGTTAATTCTCATTGTGAATTAAATAGGTTTTGAACTGCTTGTTAATACAGAAAAAGCAATTTGCAGACATCACCTTGGGCTCTGGGAATCACTGAATGTAGAAGTAATTGACACATTAATTGATAATTAAAATATATTTAGTTGAAGCCCTGAAATGAAACTAATACTTCCAACACAAACATCAGTCACATGGTTTCAGACTGAGGTGTGTTTGTATAATTCACTTCGTCACAAACACACAGAGAGCCAGGGTCGTCACATGTATAAAAACAAAGAAATAGCTACTTACAATATCTCAACATCTTACTCTCTCAATAATGGGATCTGGGCCTCCCGTGTTTAAGTAGTTCTACACTTGAGACAGACCAGCTGCCATTTTGTTGTACCAGGGAATGACTCAGCATCAGTTGCGTCTCTGAGGTTCAAGAGCCCAAGCTGCTGTCGCCTCTCCTCTCCAGCTACACTGCTCTGGATTGTCTTTGACAAATTCATTGTGCTGCTGGACGGCTCTTTAACAGACATGACTGGAGCATGAACATCTGCACACCCAACTGCAATCATCTGAGTGGCAGGGAGTGGTCTTAAGAGGCCCTGTCCTTCACAGCTTTGGCACAGTAAACCTATTTCACTGGAGTGCTTTTAGAGCTGACTCTAGGCCTGCACCTCCACAATCGGCACGTAACACTCACTGCAGGGGTGACAAAGGTGCATCTCTTATCGGTGTAGAAAGCCCATTGTCCAACCAGGGAAATACAGAAAGCAATTAACGCGGCACCAGAATAATAATGCGAGCTCATTACCTATTATCAAAGCCAGTGAATTAGCTCACTGTCTACAGCGGCAGGGTGTGAAATCCTCTAGCTCGATTATTTACGCTTTTTAATTGCTAGAGCTTGTCTGACTAAGAGATTTCACTTTTATGCGCATAAAAAAGGTAACAACTTTGAACTAATGAAACATAGATGATAGATTAAAGGAGAGGAACTCTTTGAAAACATCAGCATGAAATGCATTTGATTTGTGAAAGTAGGTTATACACAGAAAGCACAGTCTACTTTGCTCATAACCCGCTTGTCAAGTGCTCTTTGTTTATCAGTCAATCAGATTACAAGCAAAAATGCATTTTGTTCTGCAGGGACTCACAGGCTTTTGGAAAGCTGTGCTCTATCCGCTACTATGTATTATATCATACAAATTCCCCGTCATTATGACAAATGAACCTCAAATCCAACAAATTTACTGAGGACTTGGGCTGTCTGCAACCTCCTCCACTCCTCTGATGAAACAGCCTACATGAGAAAACACTTCTAACATGACGAGACGCAGAAAACTTTCATGTAATTTGAAAAATACAAAGCAAGAGGGATGGTGTATCAATTCTGAATTAACCATTAAATGAATGTAGTAAGATTTCTTTACAACCTCTAATGAAATATTTAAGATATGAACTTTCAGACTCTGCTTCTGAATATTAAATTAGGCCTTTTCCACATTGCTCTAGCAAAAGACCATGAGAATACTCAGTATAGATTTGCACTATAAGGAAGTCAGCCTGTTGAATACCTGCTCACTTCAGAGTAAACCTAATTAGTGCCTGAAGACTCTCTATAGCCCCAGCTGTTAAGAACAAACCAACATTAGGAAAATCGTTCTGATCGTTTCTTGATGAATGAAGCTTAGGTTCTTTATTAGATTTCCAATTGATCCCACAAGGCCACTCACCTTGTTGGCTGAAGGACTGCTCAAAAACAGACTTGTAAAGGCTGCGAAAGGAGGCACTGAGATCTTCAAATTCAGAGAACAGGAGCTGCTTGTCCCTGTCTGGCATGTTGTACTGGGACTGGGGGGGCTGCTGGAGGCTCATAGCCTGGGACACAGGCTCTGGGTGACTGGTCACCTGGAGAGAAAGAAAGCTAAAGGTTTACAAAAACAAAACGCAACATCGAGTGCAAAATTTTATTATGTTTAATGATGAACTTGCGATAGATTTTTGTGACAGTACACTGACTGGCTACAGTTCTGCTACATCTGCACAACAGGCTACAGGGACTATTGATGCTAAGAGGGGTGGACTATAATGTTAAAAACATACACCTCAATAATATACATACTTTTCAAAAGATACCCACAATGCTCATCTGGTCATGGAGCCACATAAACAGAAAACCTCTATAAAATTTGTGATTTATTTAAATGTACGCAGCAAACACACAAGTCAAATATGAGGATGGTTCATGTCTTCTGAGGAGCCACTGTAATAATGTTGTTTCTGTCTGAAGAGGTGTCAAGTCACACAGCATGTAAAGAACAATCACACAGACCACAGTAATTTAGTTTAGTGCTTACCGCCTTGGCTCACATAACATTAACAGACCAACTCGAATGGACACAAACCCAATACTCTGGTGGCCAAGCAAAATGTATTTAAAACAAAATCAATAGCAATACCTTGTACAAATAAGCAGCCATTTTATCCATGCATTTGTGTGGGCAGTCATGTTATGCACTGCCCCGAGGTGTGAGACAGCAAGCAGCGTTCCCTTCAGCAACGAGTTTGTCTACGAGATTCATCACAGCAAGGGCAGCGATGCAAAAACCATCGCTATTTCACAAGGAAACAGGACCTGACCTGTGTCAACTGTGGGGCTAGCATTACAAGAAAGGTCACGTCCAATTTTTGATCATAACATCTTCCTCTTCCAAGATGTGGGCAGGCTGCTGAAGTGCAAAGCTCACAGTCTGGCTTGGGTAAGAGCGAAGAGGTGATAATAAAGCCAGAGTGTTTACTGTGAGCTGCTGCTTTGGCTGTGAGAGAGAGAGAGCACATCCATCAGGCTGAGACGATCGATGCCCAGTGCCTGGAGCAGTGAGCACTCTAAGATGCAGGAGGACCACACCAAAGAGGGGGCATCTCTGGTGGGAGGACATCAGAGGAAGCGCTTTTCTTTGTCTGGCTTCCAGGAGCGTGCACATTTTTCTCTGTTTCCCTTAACCCCCTTCCTGATGTTGTACTCTAGCGCATGTCCACATTGAACCTCGGTCTATTGCTGTCTACTGCTGGCTCCTCTGAAGAGAGCCTCCTGGGGCTTTCTGATCAGATGAAATATGGGGTACAGTATACTTCCTAAGTCTGGCAGTGTTTCATTTCCATTCATTTAGTGATAGTGGCTCCCCACAGCTTGAAAAATGTGGATACAATGAGAATTTATCATTTGGCCTAAGTGCTTAGTGCTAAACAAATCATCAACTAAACCACATTTATATAAATATCTTTCTTACAAATATCAAACTAAGAGACATTCATGAGCTGCAACATCGACAAGCAGAATTACCAGCATCCTTTAAAGAATAGCAAGGCAACAATATATTTGCGGAAAGGCGACCAAGATGCTACAGCAGGACCTTATTTGTTCTTTGTACCAATGCAAAATGTAGATTGACAAATGAATGAGACCTCTAAAAATGTGAAGCGTGGTCCTTGGTCTTACCGGTGTATAGCTGTGTACACTGCCCACACTGTTGAGATTGACGGAAGCCAGACTCTGATCAGACAGGCTGTTGTTAAGGCTGCTTCTTGGACTATCGCTCCCTTCCTGGTCTGTGTTGTACAACGCCACCTGAAACACATACACGTACATTAGCTCATTTTCTCAAAGACACACTAATGTCATCTCCACTCTTGTTGATGGTAGAGCATGTCAGCATTCCTCTGAGATAATGTTGGTCTATACTGTAGTTAAACAATGTAATTTAGTATGGAAATGTAAAGCATGAGCATGTGTTTGCTGCATGCAATGACATGTCATAATAGCAGAGTACTTGCTTTTCACTTATTTTTTAAGTGTGTGTAGGAGACACAGGGTGCTGCTGAACACCCACCAAAGTCACTAAGGGGTTCAAGCTGAACGTGTGAAGAGGACTGGAGACAGCTGAGACATTCCTATCACTAAAGGTCACACTACTGGCGATGTCAGCCACATCTGCTCACCGAGCGCAAATCCGTTTGGGACAACTCACAAAAGGATTTCAGTGCAGCCGAGACACTGACCTTTCAATATAGCAGCAAAACTAGCCGAAGCACTTCAGGACGACATTCTTAATTATCGTCTAACAAGGTTTAGCCATCCCACCCTTCCCAAATAAAGTGCGCCGTCAGACAATTAAGACAATAGTAAGAAGAACGATCCAGATAATGAATTATAATGATACCCACAGAGAATAGTCCATGTGTTGAGTTTTGTATTGTGAAAAAGGAATGGCAGCAATGCAACGATGGTGTCGCAGTGGAAGAGGGCCTGGCATTCGAAGATCAGTGTGTGTGCATGCGTTTGTGTGTGTCCGTCCATGACTGAGTGCAGCATGTTGGCTTCTGCTCATCACTGTGAGTGGAACAGAGTGGGCTCTGTGCTCAGCACAATGAGACAGCAGTGGCAGCAGCCTTCAGGCAGGCCGATTGGCCGAGCCCTGACCAGCACCCTGCCTCTCAGTAACAGCAGTGGACTTTAGGCTCTTGTGCTTCTGCTGAGGCACAGCGAGCTACCACAGAGGCCACAAGAAGGCAAGGAAACCCAGGCAGCTCTGACTGCCTTCTCTGGTCTGACATGCTGGTACGACTCCAGGACACACACACGCATAGTGAGAGTGTCCGATCATATTAAGCTTTTAATATGGAGCTTGGCTCCTGAGCTAGTAGAACGAGATAGAAATACTGCAAAAAAAAAAAAACTCGGCGCAAATGCTGAATCCAGGCAACACTGTACAAGGAAGAGGGGTGAGGCTGAAGGAGAAGAGAATAGGGGGGTAGTAAGAGAAGCTCATTAGGCAACTCTAGCCTTCCTCCACTCAGTGTGGGCTTGGCTCCAGTGTTCATTAGCGTGAAGGGGAACTCAATGAGCAGCTAAGACTGAAGGCTTAAGCACGTCTACAAAATCAGCCCGACAATGCTAATCAAAAACAGCGCGCCACAGAAATATAAATGTTTTGTGTAATGAAGTCATAAAACAGGCTTTTAGCCTTAAGTCTCTCACCGCAATCTATTTTTACTGTACTTACCAATAAAGTGTGATGATTTCAAAACCTCACTGCTCTGTGGTTTACGCAGACCCGAGTCCCCCGAGTGAAGACACCCACTCAAGCAAGCACGGTCACAGATGAACACCCAGTCACATCTCACCCCAATACGTAGAAGCAAACACAAACTTATGACACACACACACACACACACACACACACACACACACACACACACACACACACACACACACACACACACACACACACACACACACACACACACACACACACACACACACACACACACACACACACACACACACACACACACACACACACACACAGGCATGCTCATACAGGCAGAAGCTGCTCCACAGTAAATACTATGTACAGGCAAGCGAATCAGAGTTCTATTCTTAGCAGTGAATTAAGTAAAAAGCCAGAGGTGTCTTTTACATGGGAGCATAATCTGGAGCATGAGACATGGATTATGAAATCAAAGCAAGATTGGCCCAGGTGTCTCCAACAATGCCAGCTAGTGTTCAGTACAATCCCTGCATGCAGGATTGAACAGACAGGAAGAGGAAGAGAGAAGGAAGAGATATGAGAGAAAGAGAGAGAAGACTATTCATCAGCAAACACACTTCCAACAATCCCCTTTCCCTTCATGATCACACTTCAGTGCCAGAGTTTCATCACATTCACGCCAATGTTTAAGGCCGCCTAAGAACACAACCTTTAGGGGGTGGGAGGGCAAAATCTGAGTCTACGTGAGAAAGGCACACACAAAAAAGAGGGGGGGGGAATCTTGTGAGGAATGTCCAACAGAAGAGAAAGAAAAGGATTCCTGCTGGTTCAGTAATTGTCCTGCCAGCGTCTCCCATTGGTCTATCTGAGAAGGCGGGAATGATGGAGAGAGACTGGAATAGAAAGGGAGAGAGAAAACCAGAGAGGGAATTCCTGTGGCTTGGCACACTGCACCGAAAGAGGCGTGGCCTGTCGTGTGTTTACAGTGTAAGTCAGTGAGAAACAAGGTCTCTCCGAGGAGTTAAGGCCTCAGATCTGTTGCTATTCCACTTTGTCTTCTGTTCACTTCACCTCTGTAACAGTTTTTGTCACAATCAAGTGAACAAAAAGAGACAAATCAAAACTTCTTTTCATCAGCTCTTGGAATAACACAGCAGACGTGTTTTCTGCTTGTTGCTTTTCTGAGTTATTTGACTGGAGGTATTTGATGGCAGGTGTCCAACCTCTAAGCTGTCAGCTCTCTACATTAGGGGCCTCATTATGCAGTCACCGCTGGTGGAGACTGGTGCTGTGGCAAGTGCTTGTTTGTAGCAATCACGGAGGAAAAAGGGGTCATCTTCCCCCCCCACTTAGGCCCATGAATCTGTCTGCTACAGCAACATGACAAACTGCATGTTCTCTATAGAAACAGCCCCAAGCTAATCGCCACTGACATACTCGTCAAAACAAACTGTAACATACTCTACATACATGTACACACAAGTTATAACACACACACACCGACATATGCTCAGACTTTCGAGCCTCCGTCTCTCTCTCTCTCTCAGACACACACACACACACCACACACACACACACACACACACACACACACACACACACACCTTTTATGTGAACACTACTGTTCACATTAAACAGTTTTTTGTAATGCTTGCAGCAAATGAATAAGCGACTCTTGTAGGCTTTTTAAAAGTACACCTGAGAGCTGGGCCCAGAGGATGAGAGCTTAAGGTTAAAAAGCCTATTTAAATTTCAGAGTGAGCGAGACACTCACAGCTAACAGCTAGCAATCCCTGTAGCTTTGCTCTGTGATGTACAAGTGGTTCCTAGCTTTTACACATATTTATAAAAAAAAAAATAAAAATAATAAAAAAAACTATAGAGAGCAGAAGAAACCAGCAGCAGGGGTGGTCACCTGTAGTGTGGCAGCGTAATGTGGTCACAGAGCGAGAAACAAGACTCTGGGTGTCAACCTCCGCTACAGGTGCAAATACAGAAACCCTATGTAGCGTTTGGTGTATCCTATTGCACGTCTGCACGGGACTGTGTAAGGTCTATCAGGTTGCAAAGTGCTACGTATCAGTGTGAGCATCATATTTCTGTGCTGAAGATAACAAGAGCCTGCTGCCTGTTGTTGTAGGAAAAAGGTGCTGCAGTGCAGATAGTTGTGTATTTTGGTGTGGGTTGCATTGCGGAGAAGCTTTAGGCATAGGAGCGTGTGCTTGTGTGTGTGTTTGTTGTGTGTGTGTGTGTGTGTGTGTGTGTGTGTGTGTGTGTGTGTGTGTATCTCCCCTCCACTAGAGTGCTCCTCTCTCTGTGGGGAATAGTGCTGTAGGTGGTTGGAGAAGTGGGTGGGGTCAGGGTGCAGCCGTGTAGCCAGGTGTGTGTTGGAGCTGGAGGCTGGATGGCTGGCTGTAGTACCTTGTTAGTCACAGTGTTGATTGCCAGTGTTGGAGAGGCACTTCCAGAGATCATACACTCCATCCCCAAAGACTCCGACTCCAGGCTGTACGGCGTAGAAGCCTGTGGGGGTTGGGGGCGGGCAGACAAAAAAATAATAATAAAAATTCAACAGTATCTAATTATCAAACCCATGAGATCCCACTGCAGATTGCAAGGAGATACCTGTATTATATTTGTGACAAATCCTCTGCTCAGACCAGATATATATTCATCTGAACGATGCAAAAGAATAAACCAGAACTATTGTCATTTGACAGAGCAACACCTTTATTTAGGTCACATTTGAACTGTGCTCCCCCATCACAACCCTCATCTCCCACCTAAACACGCATACAGTATAAGCACATGCACACAGGCAGGCATGCACGCACGCACTCGTCTTGCTGTATAGGCGCAGTGTTGTGAGAGATAACTCTGCCATGCCTGTCTCACAAAACTGCTTACTGTAAGAGGATTGGCTGCCAACAATACCATTTTTAATTCATGATAAACATAAATGAGATTTCACAAACTCTCAATTTCAATGTCTGAGACTCTTAATGGAATGCCTTGTAGGCAGACAGTGTCTAGAGGGGGGGGAAGGGTGAGCACAGCGCATGTGTCCTACAGAAAACACACTCTTCACTTGGTACGTTCTTTTGTGTCATGCTCAAATGAACAGAGCTGCATCAGGAGAGCTTTAGTAGAAACTGTTGGCAGAGCTGCATATTAAAAACAATGTTTTTTCTGGTACCTTTACATTTGTTGTGTTGTGTAAATAAAACCTCACACCAGCAAAGGGACGCCGTTTGTGAATGAATTTGAGAGTATTTTGATGCTGCAGGGCGACTACATGAAGAGCATGTTAAGTTTTATGTAGTCTCTGTGCTTGTGTGGTAGAGACAATGGCTTGAGTTAGCGTATGCGTCTCGCCAGACTAACAGGATCCTCCCTTCCTCAAAGCCTCTGGTCAGACACATTGTGGGGAAGAAGTAGACAAGAGCTCTCTGTGTCGGGATACCCCAGGGCCAGGTCAATCTGAGTAGCTCACTAAAACCTGTGCAGCTGTATGTAATGCTGGACGAAACTCATCCATAATTAAAGACAAAAGCTCCCGCTCAGAATAGCCGGCGCACACAGCTCTGCATTAATTGATGTTTGTTAAAAAAAGTGAGTGCAGAATGTAATGTATGTAATGGCTGCCTCGGGCATAGTTTATTAATAAGGACCCCACTTCATGACAGGCTAGCGAAGCAGCTTGGAGAGGCAGTTACATAAAGTCTGGATATGAACTCCTACTGAGTCTGTGTGTGTTTGTGTGTGTGTGTGTGTGCGCGCATGTGGTAGAGAAAGTGTGGGAGAGAAAGGAGGGCTAAAGGAAAGGAAAACTAAGGCAGAAGTAGAGACACAGAGACAAAGATGAATATTGAACCAAGTAGAGATGGAGGCAGAAGCAGAGGAACATATGCATATGTACAGAAATTTGTTTTCTTGGGACTATGCAGAGTGTCTGTCATCAGACTCACCCGCTCTCCAGACCGCGGCCTCTTCTTTGGCCGTGTAGGCAAGGCGTCCTCCTTTGGGTTGGTGTCGATGGCCCAATAAGAGCCCTGCAGACAGAAGAAAGACCTGTGAGCTGATATAACATATTGCTTTTTTAATGCGACATCCCTATGATGTATGTATGCACTGGACTGAGACATTTCCTCTCTGAGATGACAGCATAGAAGCATCAGATCTTTCTTTGGTATAACCTTATTTAGAAATCAGAGGCCTCATCTGTTCTGCTAAAGTCTGTCCTATCAGCCCAAGCCTTTAGTTGGTAGTTGATAGCTGGGAGTGTGTGCCGCGTGTGGGTGGGCTTTGTTAGTAAGAAAGGCTTGGCTTTTCCTCCTCTGCGGCTGCTTCTCAATGAGAGGCTGGTGAGGGCAGCTGGTGGTGGTGAAATGCTAAGCCTTTTCTGAAGCTGTACTTCCTCAGCCTCAGGTACTGAGTCAGAGCACTGTTGCCAAGGATGAAGGCTCCACAGTCTCAGACCATGAATCGAGGCAGCACTAGCCCTGCCGTGTTGCTTTCTTCTAAGGTCTGAGCAAGGCTAATGAAGGAGAGGGCTGGCTCTGGGGCTGCAGCTTGCAATTCCACAACCAGGCTGCATTATTTACTTTGCATTCGGCCCCATTTAATTTATTTTTCAATGGTTTTCCTTTTCGAAGCCAACAGAAACGCCGCTCACAGTACAGATTTTTTAACCCCAAGGCCCAGCAAGTCCTGAATTTATTTTTAATATTTCATATGACCCCTGATAAAATCTCAATTGTCCAGAGAAAGTGAGATCAGGACCTTTAAAATGACTTCCCTTGCAGAGAGAATAATTATTTCCATGAGAAATTCTCTGAACAACAGGAGCAGCTATAGAACAAGCTGTATCTCAAGTATATATACAATAACCATTGCATAATGGCCTGTTCTTGTTAAAGTCAACAAATCTGGGTTTTTTTTTGCAGCTCGCATACACCACTGCTGCAACTGTTAAAATGAAAAGCCAGGGTTGGCCTATATTTGTCAGGGGGTTAAAATTATAAGCTTTAATATGTGTGAGGCTTTGGGGTCAATTAACATTTTCCTCAGAGGGAAGAATAATTCACAGCACAATCAACCAAAGATAAAGAAACATCTCATATTGATGTAGGCTACAGTAAAATGCAGCAGGAACCTCATTACCCACCCCATGTTTTTACAAGAAGCTTAACTGAAGAATGTATGTAAAGGTGAGAAAAGGTGTCTCTATGTGTTAAGATGCAGGGGTTAAATGCAGGGGTACAGATTCAGATGTTTCAAAATTAGGAGCCACAGAAACAAAGCAAGGCTTGGTGGCATTTCTTTTAATTAGGGGGGGAAGAAAACATTAAGTCAACCCTCATGGGAGAGGAGTTTCTGCATTTCCCTACACCCACCCCAAGAGAGATGGCAGGAAAACATATAAAGACTCAGTAAATTATTCACAACTATTTTGCAATATACTGTAGAAATGCCTAGCAAAGTGTGCCCGTGGAGTCTGGGGCAAAGCCACAATATGCTCTGCAGCCATAAAACAAAGGATGCTGTAAAGATTTATTTATTATAAAAAAAAGAAAGAAAAAAAAGATCCTGATAAGAGATGTACTCTACCTGCTCTCTTCCCATAAATGACGCCGCTCATTTTCATACATCAACATACATTTTGTCATCTAGTTCCCCTTTTGTGTGTAAACATAGGAAGGACAAACACAACAAGTATACTGGTTATCCTGGCAACTCCAGACTGAGTTATGAGACCAATTAATTTAAGGATTTTTAACGGTAGCCTTCAGAGGCTGCATTTCTACCTTCAAGGTAGACAGGGTGTGTGTATGTACAATACCAACTGTCATCTCTAACACAATCTCGGGAAAAAAAAAAAGAGTCAGGCAGAGAGCGACATGACTCTCCTATCTCATCCAACCAGCAGTTCTCATATTCCTGCCACATTACAATATTGATGCAACATATCAAGAGCGGCTAGCGCCTCTTTGAAGTTGTCTTCGGGGGGGGAAGGGAGTGAGGAAAATTCCAAATTAAACATTAAGGATGCGAGCATGTTGGCCATGCATTTGGAATGGGATCCATACAGCAATAGATTATTTTGTATTTAGTGGAGCAGCTCCCAGGAGTGTCAATATCAGAGGATTACAGCAAAACATGAAATTAGCATTCAGTCCCCATCCTCTACACAGCTAGGCGTAGCTCTTCATGCATGTGTTGTTGTGTACGTGCGTGAGTGTGTGTAATTATTTTTGTGGTTCCCTAAGCATATGTAGCGTATGCTCTGACAGTGCTGGGATGAAATCTGGGTTAGGCTACATATGGTTAGACCTATGCACGCCATCAGATTAATAGGCCTATAGGCTTCTTCTTCATGAACTACTCAGTGGACCAGGGTACACTACTTATAAGGTTGATGTCGCTACAGATAGTGATGTAAATCGACCTGAAAAAGCAACTTTCGGTGGTCCTACTGAGATTCAAATGTCAAATTAACATGTTGGACTATATGTCCTTTAACAAACAAGAAAAAAGGGAGATGAGCAGAGAGCAAAATAAGGTCTGATTTTTTCCTGAGTAGGTTCAGGTTCACCTTAAATAAATACTTCAGGGATGCAATATTCTGGAAATGACCTGACTTCTACCCTGTTACGGCCCCATCTCTACCAGTCTTTGACTTTTTTTTCCCCATCAACAACATCTGCTGTCTGTGCTGGTCCAACAAACTAGTCTCCCCTTACATTTGAAATGCAATTCTGTGGGGGTGGGACGGTCATAATAGATTACAAGCATACCATGCATTTCCAGACTGTCAGAGTCCTGGCAGCCATTCAAAGGTAACATTTTTCTACCAGAGATAGCATGATACACACCAAAATAAACGTAACAGTGGATTCTGTCAGCTGACAAACTAAACTAAACATATTCTTCTATTTGTAGTTTTTTTTCTCTTCATAATTACATATATTCTTCTGAGTTTATAATCAAATTCATGTTTAAAAGTCTCACCTTTCCTGGGTCATCTTTGGAGCGAGGCACTTTGAGAAAACACTTGTTCAATGACAGATTGTGCCGTATTGAGTTCTGTGGGGGAGAACAGACAGAAAGAGAAAGGTGGCGAGGTGAGTTAACACATATCAAAAATCAGATTACACAAACAAGTCTGTAGTACTTGAGTGTGGAGAACATCGCTGCCAGCAGCAACAAGGGTAAACAACTTGCTGGCATGTATCATTTAGGTTCAGTCGGAGCTCCTGTCATCGAGGTCAGCTCGTTACAGTGGCGTGAGATCTGGCCTGCAACTGTGTCCAGATTTCACTTCTCACACATATACACAGGAGCTCAATCTGTGTACAAAGCCACCAGGAAGCAATATCTTTCATCAATGTCCAACAAACTGCATTCTGGTTGCACAACATATCGAGTTCCTTGGGTGCCAAAAATAGGAGCCAGAAGGAATCCCACACTGGGATGGTTGCTGATACCAGGGACTGATATTAATTAATGCTCCAGCGAGCTCCTGTGTGGGCAGGAAATAAATTATGTAGATCATTCTGAAAGTTAACTCATTATAGTGTTACAAGCTACTCCACAGCAGTGAAGAGGGAGGTTCATCCAGCTGCCTGATTGGGGAGGCGAGGTGGGCTGAAGTAGCCACAAGGGCTGGAGAGCGATGCTCCAGGTCTGGGTTAACCAGCTACAGCAAGGCCCTCAGGACCAGCTGGAGGCAGGCCAGCTGAGGGCTTACAAAAACCAATGGATGAACACGTTTCTCCACTCCACTTTATGGAGTGGTATTGACAGATGGCCGCACTAAAAAGCTGTAGGATTCTCTGATGAGTTTAACGGATGCAGAAAATAAGTAGAGAGGCACAGAGAGAGAGACCCCCAAGTACAAAAAAATGGGAGCTGCTTATTCAACAGTATAAGCAATTATACCACAGGAGGGATGATAATGGCAGCCTCGTTGTAATACTGTCAATCTCTCTGGTTAAATCACTTTGAAATGCCAATGCAATCCAAAAGTAGTCTAACACCGTTCTCCAACAGATAATATAGAGGGGAAGACTGGCGCCATAGTAAAAAAAAAAAAAAATCCTGTTCTTGTGCCAGAAGGGAACATTTTCTGAATGTGAAACTCAACTCAAAATCTATCTTTTGAGTATCAAACAATCCTCCCCGTAGGCTTGAAAGAAGGTTGCAAAAAGTATGCAGTATGATTTTTCACAAAGAATTCATGTTACACAAATGGATGCCCCAAAATCTGTTCACAACATCGGCTCTCTGTTGCAGCTCGCATCAAGTTCAAGTTTTAAGACTCTGGGGCTAGCCTGCAGAGCAGCGAAGGGAACTGGTCCTTCAAACCATGGCCTAGCCCTGCAATCACAGCCCTTACTCTACTGCAGGCTGAAAACCCAACTTTTCAGACTACACCTTGACACATTGGCTAGCACTCACTTATTGTCCTAAGTACCTGTACCGTAGCACTGAACATGTGTTTAGTTTGTTTAATAGTAGGGGTGGGAATCACCAGAGGCCTCACGATACGATATCATCACGATACTTATGTCACAATACCATATTATTGCAATTTTAAACATATTGCAATATTCTGCGATATATTGCAATTTATTACCTTTTTTCCAACTTCAAATTTTTCCAAGTTTCAAATTATGTACCCAAAATAAAACATCTGTTTTATCTAAAAAGATACATTTCTCTGTTTGTTCATCTCACTTCAATGTTATTGATGCAAAATGGGATTGTCAAGCAGACAAACGGACCAACACATATATAATAAAAGATCGATACTTGGCGTTTGTGTATCGATACAGTATTGCCACGGAAATATATTGCGATACTGTACTGTATAAATTTTTTCCCCCTCCCCTGTTTAATAGGGTTGCATTTAAAATGTTTGATGATATCTAACTCTTGCTCCCATCAAGGTTGAATTTATTGTATGAAATTTATTGTAAGTCGCTTTGGACAAAAATGACCTACAAAAATGAAGGCAGGGTTTTCCCTACCATTATACAGTTGAACTGTTTGTCATTACTCATTTGTGAATAAATGTAATTCATGAAACATTTAAAAGTTTTCTTAATCTGCTTTTTTTAATTTACAGAAAATGATTTTACTTGGCAAACATAGCCAGAAGAATAAAATGTTTAGACCAAGGGTGTGATGTGTAAATAATCAAATAATTATTTCACTATAGTAAGTTTTGTCTTCAAGCTTTTTAGGCGTTATCTATAGTAATAATAAAGGTCCAAGATGATGTGAAATTGAATAGTGTTAAGTCAGAAAGTCTTCAAATGTTCTTGGGGGAGCATAAGTAGCTTTTCTTTCTGTGTGTTTGTAACATGCTGAGCATGAGAATGGGCAGCAGAGAAGTGGATTATGCTGTAGGACATTTTGACACTTTTTGTCTCACTACCATTGTAATTCAGTATAAATGACACAGATTCAAGATAACCATAGCATCTGTTTGATACTCAAAAGATTTTTGGGTGGAGTACCCACACACCTGAACTTTGGAAATTGAATCCATACAGACAAAGACAACAGCACAAAATATAATAGACAGGGGTAATAAGAGACACATATTCTTACAAGTCGTGTACAAGCAGGCTGTTGTACGCCTACACACAAGATTGTCAGGAATCAAAATAAAATTGACACAAAACAGAAGATTCTCACATTTAAAATGTGTGTAGTCTATCTTACCAGCAATTGTTTTTATTATCAATAAATCTGTCAATTATTTTTCAATTAACTGATTAATCGTTTAGTCTACGACATGTCAAAAGAGGGAAAAATGCCCATCACAAGTTTGGAGAGCACGTTATGTGAACTAGAGATATTCAATTCAAAACTATTAAAGAAACTATTAAAGAAAAGTAGCAAATCTTCAAATTCATCTTCATATTTGCTTGAAAATGCAATTATTATTGGATTATAAATAAATATATTTTCTGTCGATTGACTAATTGATTCATTGACCAATTGTTTTAGCTCTAGTTTTACTTTATTTTAAGTTTTACAACGGCCACACAAAACATTATCTACCATTACAGCCTCTGTTACATACCAGAATACATTTATGGAAAGGTCTCAAACCACAATATATTTTGGTAACACTGCTATCGGATCTTCTAAACTAGATATGGAAGCACTCAGGCTTGTACTGCGATCAGAACTTTATGTGGTCTGAATGTAATCCAGCCACATGATAAAACCACTTTCCCTCCAAGTGAGAATGTGCAATGCTGTGACGCAGAAAACTCTAATCTTTAGAATCGCATCTGAAAAAGTCACATAGACCTGACACATAAATCTAAATGCTATAAGACAGGCAAAGTAATGGTGATCTGGTGGCCCTTGGAGTAACGGACCTTCTGATGGACCCCAACGTTGAGTACACAGACATGACTAAAGATCCTGCCCACTCTGCCCGCTCACAGATGCTCTTCCTCATCCTAAGCCGAGCCTGACTCCTTTACACAGAACGCAGTGACAGCACCATTACACAGGCCTTGTGCTTTTAGCCACACTCGGTCCCTTGCCTTAGTTTGTCACAGTTCAACTTTACATGTAGTTCAGTTGAATAAAACAATGTGAACGCAGAATGTGATCATGCATAGCGGATGGTGACAAACAGACAGGAGGCTCTCAATTTAGCCAGCTACTATGCTACTTTAAAACCCTGAGACATGTCCAACAGGGTTGTGTCTGAGCGGGAGGGTCTGTGATGCAAGCTGTACAATGCCATGCACACTTAAGTACTTAAAACCATTTTCCCTTCACAGTCTCTAAGTGTGTGTGCCACTTGATGCCAGGCGGCCAGAAGCAGCTGAACTTGCACAGAGAGGTGGCTCTATCCATTAAGGACCTTCTGCTGGGCCTAAATCATTGATACAGTCAAGCAGCCAAGGCCTGCCGCTACATTAGAAGTTTACTTTTTAATGAACTCTGCCTGCCTGCTTTTTTCTACTCCTGACAGGCCCTGTGCCCGCAACATCCCATATTGTGTCAGACAAACTTTTTCCACTGCTTTAGACACATTTGTAGTGTGAAACTAGCAGGCTGTGGGTCATTTGTAGGCGAAGAGATGAACCCGAACAAAAGGGGACTTTAAAATATTACAATAGCAGCACGGGAAGAAAAAGAAAACATGGTGACAGCGACAGTCGCTGCATTTGATAGATCACAGTGTATTTGCTGAGTAGGAGGGAAAGGGGAGAGCAAGACAACGATAGGCTGATGAAAAATTAAGGCCAATTACTGCTGCACATATAAACAATATGTCAGCATTTGAGCAGCAGCTCCTTAGATTTATAACCTAAGTCTGTGTGAGTACAAAGTATTTGCTTTGGGAGAGTAGGCTTTAAGTTGCATATTAGGGTATAAGTGGATCTACAGTACAGAGGGAAGCGAAGTAGGTGGAAGAGGTCAGAGGGTGTGAACAGTGATACACAAACTGAGTCAGACAAAGCTCACTGCAGGGGTCCTGCCCAAGTGCTGCCCAGCATCTACCTGCAACCCCCACAGAGCTCCTCATAGCCAAACTCTGCGCAAGCCTGTGTGTGTGTGTGTGTGTGTGTGTGTGTGTGTGTGTGTGGGATGCTTCCTACACACCTAAAAAAAAAAAAAAAACTCACACACACACTGGTACGTGTCTCCTAACAAATGGCGGTGATTTAACACACCAGGACAGCAGTGGAGGCGTAAGCAGCTCCGCCCCCCACCCCCCCTGCTGAGGAGCGCTGCAGCTCAGCAGAAGGGCCGCCAGGGGAAAGTAGGTCAGGCTGACCTCTGTGCTCGGCGTGTCAAACGTTCAGAGTGAGCTAAAGGGACAGGCCATGTCAGAGCCCTGCTCCTCACAGCTGGGGAGGAGGAGGCACCCTGTGCACACCGTCAGGGACCCAAGGGAGCGAACTCGGCATGCTGGGACAGACACACGTATGCACACATAACGGTTATGACATAGGGATGAACACCAGCAACCGAGGGAGAGGAAGAGTCACACAGTGGTCCAACGTGAATAAATCAATGCCCCTGTAGGTTGCTGGCTTTCCCACATTCATCCATCTTCCTGCAACTTTATGCCTCTAGTGTGCGGGGGCTCTAACCAACCAACACATGGCCCACTCTTATATTTACCACCACTAACACAAACAACAAGAGGCAGTTGTGAGTTTACTTGAAACATTCCAACTGAGAGTCTGAGATGACCTAGAGGTGCTCTTAAAGTGTTAAGATTCAACTCTAAATAGAGGGGAACTTAAATGCTGCTGGATTTGCCATCTTTGTGAAGTGTTCTACCTAGCATTGCAGTGTGTTCAAAAAAAGGCAGTGGTGAACGGTGTCAGGAAGCAGCGGTCAAACATTACAGTGATCTCCGCTGCAGGAGCTGCTCATAAGGCTAATATTCTAACTACAAACTATTCCTGAGTTTAATTTACATTTCCAATAAAGAACCGGTCTAGGGAGTACAGACTCAAGCTCAGTGTGGTAAGGCAAGGTTAGTTTAGGTGACATTATGTCAATCTGTTGGATGGATGAATGGTGAGACAGAGTGAAAGAACTTGCCATTGAGTGGGAAAGTGAATGAATGAGTATGTAAAATAGCCAAACAAATGGAAAGAAAGACATTTCACACACACACACACACACACACACACACACACACACACACACACACACACACACACACACACACACACACACACACACACACACACACACACACACACACACACACACACACACACACACGTATTTTTAGGCCTTTGTTATTTTATATGTACCCTGTGACATGCCCACCAACACAGAACATACTCCTCAGCCTCGGGGATCTGCACCGAGGCCACGGAATGTAGCACCTTCGCTGTCTATTTGTAGTGGGTGTGGGAAGGCATGTGGGATGCCACTGCATGCGCTCAGCAAGGCACCGCTTTTAAAAAAAGGTTTTATTAGACACACATACACACAGGGAGAGATAGGTGAGTTCGTACAGGTGCAATCACTGGATAATTTAATCCTGTTAGCTGTGAGAAGACTGGTGACCCTAAAGGCCATTAGAACGAGGCCCTTTTGACTGAAAGCTTGCTGTGTGATGACAAAGTAGTGCCGGATACTGCATTCACTTTATGAACACTTAAAACCTCCGTCACCTCTTGTTTTACCACACACATTCACATGTACATGAAAATCGTGAGAAAGTAGGTGGGTTTCCCTGTGTTTCAATGACAAAAATAATAACATTAAGCACATAAAGAAAGGCCTTTTTAAATTCTATTTAGTGCTACTTAAGCATTATTGTAAGTCTGACAACACTCACCGCAAAGCTGTCTCACATCTAGTAAAGCTACCAAGAGACCCAAAGCCCACACACAAATTCCAATGGAGTGAACTATAATGATTTTCAACTTTTTTTTTTAACCATCTTCAAAGGCGTTTGATCAGCCTCCCTTGGCATCTCCAGTAGTAGTAATGTGTTGGCATGGTTTTAAACCCCATAGACTCTGATCTTTACTGACCTGTATGTAGTTTTAATAAAACATAAACAGTTTACTTGCCTGCCGCAGAAAAATAAGTGCCAAGGTGAAATCTGTCATAAATATAATATCCTGCTATTCCGTGCTAGGAGAGCTCTATGTCCATAATGCAAATACGAAAATAAAATGAGCAATCAAGAAAAATCTAAATGATTGCTAACTTTTGCTATCTAGACCCAGGTCATCTGGTGTAGCACAGTGAGGTATTATAGTAATTAAAACTGAACAGCCATTTGCGCAGAAGGAGATGACACTTCAGGGAAATTGTACCCCCCCCCAGCCCTCCCCCAATCGACTGTGCATTTGCCTAAATTAAACCCATTTCTCATTGGCAGGCTCATGTAATGAGGGCAATACATGCAAGAAAGAAATTAGCTTGATAAATGATAACATGTTGTGTGGACTCAAAAATAACATGTTATCAGGAGAAGAGAGAACAGTGACAGGAGCCCAAAAAAACTTTCAGAACATTTGCAAAAGTGAAATGCTTGGACTTTATTATTAAAGGTTTTTTAAAGAGCTATAATTAAAGAAAATAAATACAAGGAACAAAGACAAAAATAATACACGCTTGTCAAGGTTTGCCTGCCACAACAGGGGAGCCAATTGAGATGACAACTGAGGTCACTGGTTTGTATCAGCTTCCACAGGTGTATTGTTTCCAGAGGCCGGCTCCATACATTCAAACTGCAGGAATGGCAAAGAGGATAGACAGGGGAGGCTGTAGGTACTAAATGTGCTTCATCAGTGGAAGAAAGCCACCTTAGACATTCATTATAAATACAAGCAAGCTAAAAGACGTCTACAGCAACACTAGACTACCTCTGATAACTACAGATTATTAGACCATGCTGTCTACATATTAACTACAGCCAGGTACACATTAACCAAAGAAATCTCCATAAAGTAAAGTACAGTAGATTTTGAGCTTACCTGCATATTCTGATACCAAAAAAACAAAGCAAACTGACTATATCTGCCAAGTAATTTTGCTGAAGGGTAATCCAGGGATGCTGCATCCTATACAGCTCAGACAATAGACTGAGCCAAAACAAAATCCCTATAGTTCTCTAGTGGCATAAACGAAGTTTATGAATGCTGCACCAAGGATGTTCCCTTTTTAACCGAATAGTGGGGTTAGAGACCAAAAGCTCCAATATAAATGTTCTGAACTCAATCTCACGCAGGCACATTCCCTTCCCTACCTGCTTTGTTGCTGTAAGGCCAAGCTTGGAATGGACCTGCAGAAATTCAAGGAAAAAAACATCTTCTGCGTTATTTTGTAGGTGCACTGGAGGTTACAGCCTCGACTTGAATGCTACGTTTGGAATTTGAGCATTCCCCTTATAAATTGGGAGGCGGTCACTGCAGATTTGAAAAGATGTGGGGGAAAAATTCACTTAATGCAACACTGAATGGCAGGTCACACTACAACAAAAGCCCTGAGCCACTCATATGAGCCCTATTTGAGCACAGTCCTTCAGAGAACTGTTGGTCGGTCTCCTTTTGCCGATATTTGTGCCTCTCCCACTCTGTCTCACTCTCTCGCTCAGAGCCAAACCGCACACAAACCACTTTGTACAACCTCTGGTGTTGCTACACTATTGCACGGTGCAGCATTATTCCATTAAGTGGATTATTTCAGAACATCTCTGACCTTCAACAGGGTTGTCACTGGCGATGAACCAAGAAGAATTGAAGAGAAATGATGATGGGCACAGACCTCTATGGAAGTTGGCAGAATTAAGTGATAGACAGTAAACCAGTCAATACAACACAGGCTGGAACAAAAAGGTAGAGACAAGGCAAGATTAAAATCAAGTCTAGGGAATACAAAAAACTGTGCAACATCCACTAGAGAAAATCAAGAATCAGCCCAGTGTGATGTCTGGGATGGGGTCAAATGGGCCCATTAGTACTTTTCTAGAGGGCCACGAATGCTAAAAATATTAAAATTACATGACAAGTGACAAACATTAAATTAGACGCATAACTTAATGTCTAATGTAGCTCAAATTTTATGGATAACAGCTACATTACTGCAAATCTTAGGTCCATGGCATGAAAATTTCACTATGACGTTTTTGTAACATTAATATGAGTTCGCCCCAACCTGCCTATGGTCCCCCAGTGGCTAGAAATGGCGATAGGTGTAAACCAAGCCCTGGGTATCCTGCTCTGCCTTTGAGAAAATGAAAGCTCAGATGGGCCGATCTGGAATCTTGCTCCTTACGAGGTCATAGGGAGCAAGGTTACCTCCCCTTTCTCTGCTTTGCCCGCCCAGAGAATTTGGCCCACCCATGAGAGAGAGAGAGAGACATCATGGCTTTCAAACGAGCAAAGTGGCAGTTGGTCAAGGCCACATCCCCACTCTCAACCTTGCCGCCCCTCTCTCCTCCTAAATAGATAGCTTGTTTCCACGGAATTTTAAAAACAGACACAGAAATGGCACATCCTAAGGAAAGCTGATTGTGGGACTGGCTCTAGTGGCTGTAATTCTGCACCAAGGCTGAATTTCAGAAAAGAGACTTCAGATACAGTATTAGGGGACCACTAAGGCCTATATAAAAGCCTCCAAAAAGCAGCATGTCATGGGACCTTTAAAATGCTTATCATTAAATACATTCAAATGTAGAATTATATTTAATGGTAACTGCTTTGTCTTCTGGTAATTGGTGGTAAGTCACGACATGGGATATCATCTCAATGATCCTGTTAACAGCTCCACAGCCTCTACGTTAGCTGCTGATGAGCTAACGTTAGTTTACAAACCATCTTGGCTGAGCATACAGACACCAGTTTGCAATGCACATTTATAATTAACAAACAGTTTTCTGTACAGTTTGGCAAACACACACACACACACACAATACATGTTGATACAGCTTTAAAGTCTAAAAATGAGGAGCTTGCAAAAAAACACATGCACAGTGATTCTTGATTTTATGGGGGATGAGTAGGAACAGGTTGTAGTGATGGGACATTTTAGGTTTTAAGGGGGTTATAGTCGGAATTAGAGCTGGGCAATATATCGATGTTATATCGATATCGTGATATGAGACTAGATATCGTCTTAGATTTTGGATATCATAATATGGTGTAAGTGTTGTCTTTTCCTGGTTTTAAAGGCTGCATTACAGTAAAGTTATGTCATTTTCTGAACTTACCAGACTGTTGGTCATTATATCCACAATACTGATGATTATTTATCAAAAATCTCATTGTATAAATATTTTGTGAAAGCACCAATAGTCAACACTACAATATCGTTGAGGTATCGATAGAGGTATTTGGTCAAAAATATAGTGATATTTTATTTTCTCCATATCGCCCAGCCCTAGTCGCAATAGCGCACTCTGGTTCAAACTCAGTCTATCTATTCTTATGCACTCAGCGCCTAAGGTCATCACAAGTTATATCAGCCTTGAGGATCAAAATAATTGACAGATACTCAAATGGGGAAAAAGACGTAGCACATACTGTGTGCTTGGTCACTCGAGACAAACCGTGAAACTGGCACAGTACAGGCTGACAATATCAGCAAAGAAGCCGCCTTGCACAGTGCTGTAAATTGAGTATGGTTGTCTGAGCGACGCAGGCTTGCACTTTTCTTCTGTGCTACAGTACACAGGGCTCTTTTTCTCTCCCTTACTCCTCCGCTGCATAGGCAGCACAAGGCCATGAAAGATTGGAGGCAAAGTGACGTCCTCCGGTTTATCCTCCCTGAAAGCCTTCGCATGCTCTCAGTTCCACATGAGGGATCTGATGAAAGCCGTTTGTCAGTGTGCCACTTAATTATCAGCCAGAAGAAGAGCCTCTGATGCTATCCTCTGACAATGGCTCACAGCAGCCTGCTGACTACAGTGCCCACTAACAATGAAGAACTGACTGCAGCTACAAATGGTGACGGGGTAGTGCCAACTGTCCACTTAAGAGTAAGACAAATTAAGTAACAGCACAGGAAGCCTTTTGTGTGCTTCTTCCATGTATATTCTTTTCTTTGTAGGCTTAAGTAGAAAGAACCAAATTTTACATTTTTATACCAAGACCATAAAATGTGATGTTTAAAGAACAAAATGCAAAACAGAACAGAAGTCCTACTAAAAACACTTTATATCGAACAGAGGGAAAACGGAGACGTTTTGACCTTTTATTTTTCCTGCATGTCTACACAAACATTATAGAGCTAATGCTGCTGCTCACTATGCATGCTACTATCAGACTGCAAATAAATAAAAACAGTCACATGCAATCCTTAACCTTCTATCTTTGCATAGTCATATCCTTGTGACTGACTGTTGAGAAACAAATGGTGACTAGGGATGTAATGATGCACAGTGAATCCTTTAAAAATCAATTTAACCAGTTGAGATCAAAAAAATTATCGTGATGCAATTTTTAAACAGCCTAGGGCGTGACGCTAGTTAACATACCGCAGGTAACTTTAGCCTGCCGTTAGCTAGTAATGTTAGCTGGCTTCAACACGGATAAAATACTAACAGCTAAACGGTGTAAAGTATGACTGTATTTCACTGGAAAGGATTCCAACACCGGGACATACCACAGTCTGCAGCTAAAGACACAAAGGAAACTAGCTGCACTTTAAGACAGCATGGACACTGCTTAATGGCAAATGACTGGTGAAAAAAAGTTGTTTTAAGTTATTGTGATTACATTTTAAATAAATAATTTAAATTTGACCATATGGTAAATGGCCTTAATGTCGATATTGTAAAAGAAACTCTAGCATCAGAATCTCAACTCAAAATGGTTGGGCAGTCAGTAGCAAAAGTGAAGATCTGCTAGAGAAAGGGCTTTATTTTCTTATTCAGTTGTGTTCTTGTCATGCAACTCACTCTTACATTTAATACACTCGGCTAATACACAAGCAGAGAAAAAGGTAAGCCATTTACCATCATCCGTATTAATCTGATCTCATACTTAGCTTTTCATTAGCAAAGTACATTACAGTACATGTCCATGACAGACACAGGGTGATGACTCAGAGTAACCTTGGACTCTCCACAGTAACCTGTCAGCATGGAGCAAATCCACAAAGGAACGGCAAGAAGCAACGTCTCATTTTAAATCACTGCTGTGCTCTCACTAACAGACTCAAAAAAAAAAGACCAAGAGAAGCTTTTTTCTGTAATATGTATTAGATTTGATTTCCTTCTGAAAGGAAATCACAGACCCACCCTACAGTCCATTAGCCAAGTTAATGCAGAGCTGCCAGACTTGCTGACCCATTAATAATACATTGCAGTGGTCAAAAGAGGCCAGACACCTCCGTGCACCCCTTCATCCCTCTACACGGCCACATTAATGGACTAATTCAGATGCAATTAACTGGTGGGGAGAGGCTGTGGCCTTGCGGCTGGTGTAGCACAGGCTGAAGGGCTTACAGCCAGGGCTCGGATTATAATCACTGTGAGCACACACATAAACACACACACACACACACACACACACACACACACACTCACAAAACAATTTACATACTACAAGAAAGGAGCCAATGCATTTGTAGAAACACCGAATGTAGCCTTCACCATCGGATACCAGAAGCAAAAAGAAAATGAATGAATGGCATTTACACAATAATTATATTTATCTGTAGAAAAAGTAAGTGGCCCTTGGCTACATGATGTGTTTTAGCCTATGTCTTGCTAAAATACTGGCCACCAAATAAACCTGCAATAAACCTATTTTTCTGGCCACTTGGATGCAGTGGAAACAAGCTATAAACGACATATTACCACCTTTGAAGTTGATATAGCAAACTTGTTGGCAAACTGTTACCAGTTTAAAAATCCAGCAGATGCAAAGCAATAGGCGTGGGAATCTCTTGGCACCTCACGATTCGATTCCGATTCAGAGCCCAACGATTCGATTCTTAACAGATTATCGATGCATCTCTCCACTATGCTATGCACCAGCTAGTTATTAACTGGGTCTGTCAGCGGCTTAGTGCTGGGCAGGTAACATACAGTCAGTTTTTAGAGCTTAGAGCAGTTGACTGCTGCGGCCAAAAACAGCGCTATGAGCGGTGAGAGTGAACCAAACCAGTAAAGTTGTAAGATGAAACCAAAACAATGAGCTGAGAGTTGGGTGGGTAATAATTTAGCATTTCCGAGAAACCCCTTTCACATTCGAGTAGTCATGTGATCAATTGTTAATATAAAAATAATTGAATATAGCCGCTTTAAATAACAGCAAATGGTTATATTTAATGTGAGGACCTTCCTAATGGCAAATCTGCATGAGACAACAAAGTGGGAAATGCTTACACTGCCCTGCATTGCAATTTTATTTCGTTTCTTTTTATGTTTGTCCATTACAGCAAGTTTTATTCAATAATGTGGCTGCAGAAATCTGCTCTTAGAGAATGTGACGTTGACAAATGAGCAATTACAGGAGCGATATTCACGTGTCACATCTGTGGCCGGCATGACCCGCGATTAGCCCTACTGATGCTGAATGTGAGTTGGAGAGCCGTGCCTGTCAACACAGGCGCCTGGGAAGGCAGCGTGGCCCATTCTGGCATGTCATCCATCACTGGTTCCACTCGGCTTCCACAGCTGTGTCACTGTCCCCCTCTCACAGACTGCTGACCCCACTGAGGACGCACCAGCAGGATGATCAAATATCTCTCTGGGATAAGAGACAGCCATCCTGCTTCACTGACAAGGCAGAGGACATAAAAAAACCATTCCCTACATATCCTCTGCCATGGTGACATCTTTATCAATAAGTAGCATGTAATGGCAGGCAGCAGCAGAGTCGTGTAGAGACGCAAGGCTGCTTGCCTTTCATTCCAACAAAGCAGGGATTGTGAAGAGCTGTGAAGCCATTAGCTGCGGGAGGCTGACACAGAAGGTGACGGGGGTTAAATAATTGCCAGAGAAGAGAGAGGGTGGATTAAAACAAAGATGAAATGGAACAACATCAGCCAGACATATTTCCAAGATAATTACTTGCCATGCAGATTTCATCAACATGGCAATCATCAGGGCTAGTGTACGACTTTTAAAATTCTATCTATATCAGACGTGAATGGCCTACAATCTGGATGTAAGGCAGCATGGCTGTCGCTCTAAGTTGATATTTAGTGGAGAGCTTACCTCAGTCAAGCTACAGACCTCTGACCCTATCAGCAGTCTCAGGATGCTGTGGACTTTTTAAAAGATCCTTCTTCAGCCTCTGCTAATTAGTCCTGCAGCCCCTTTTCCTTTCATTACCAAAAAGGAAATGCTGCGTGCGAGCTACAATACAATGTTGGCAGATAAATTAGCTGCATGCTTCACAGGAGGCAACTGTTCTTCAGGGAGAGCTGGCTACCTTAATTATGAATATTATTAATTATATTTTAAGAAAGACCAGGAGAAAAAAAATCAAATCAATCAGACCCGTACTAAAAGATATTTGTTAAAATTAAATCACACCATGTAACACTTTTCTAAAATTACATTTTCTACACAGGCAAAGCTGGCAGCAATAGCCAGTCTAACCCAGCCTAGATGAATTTAACAGGGCATAGTCAGTGTTAAAGACATATTCCAAGGACTGTGATCTATTTATAGCATGCAGAATTCATCAGTGTACCCCTCTCCTGCAAAAATCAGTGGACATACAAGAGGCTATGTTAAAAGGCACCATCTGTGATTCCAATGTCAACAAATGTATATTTCTATTCAGACTGAGCAGCAGTTATGGTACAACTCCATTATTCAGTCTGACGTTGGCTTCTTATTAGCAGTTTCCTGGAGGGGAGGATTTGATTTTACCCAAACCAATCACTAAACTCATGCATCCGGAGACTAACTGTGTTAGACTGCATACAAATATTTACATAGAACAGCAGTTAATATTGAGATACAAGTTTTGCAAAGACAATATGCATCTAAAATATCACACATGGTCCAGGTACAGGAAAATAATAGACAAGGCAGGGTTGAATATTTCCAGAACACAAGATAAGAGTTCACTGAGAGCATTATTATCTTGTTTAACATGGACAGATTTCAAAGAAAAATAGTGTTCATTATCTTAAAGACAGATAGTGTAGGTAATTAAGAATTATTGCAGACTGTGCCTGCTCAACCTAGCTTGTGTCGGCATGAGAATGTCATGTAAACTAGTTAGCTAACTTATGACCATGAACATGTTTTCCTTATTTTCACACTGTAGTCATTTGCAATTTAATATAAAATTGTAAAAACATGACTAAAACAGATTTGTTTTCATTTTATAAATTATAAATCCGTAGAGGATGAAAAATGCAAAAACTGAAATGTCACCTAAAAATTAAACTTCATTTCTACATGTGAATGCACCTGTGAGTTAATTTTTTTTTTTTTTTTTTTTTAAAGGATGAAAACATTCCTGATTTCTTTTGAGGGGGTGGAATTCACAGACATTCTCAGCAATATTAAGCTCTAACTGTACATACACTGCTTTACACAAAGGCAACAGCAAACCAAGTAGAAAAATGATGGAGGGCAAAAGGCCACTCACTGGGAAAATTGAGTTAAAATACAGGGAAAGCAAAGTGCTATTTTTGTTTAAATCTTTATAGCCACAGAACGATGACTAAAGAGTTTCTGAGCAGCTCCCCATGGCCCTTAATCTTCCCCTCTGAAGAATCTAAGAACTAGCTAATGATTTTTCCAGTTATGAGTTGTTTTGAAATGTGCTCCAAATTCCTTGCAGTTCATAACTTTAACTGTGACACTGGGTATGCTTTTCTTGCCCAACTGCGCTTCAGGCTACATATCTGTGACAAAGAAAGGGCACGGCTTACTGAAGGTGATGATCTCAGTCACCACAAAAATGGACAGCTCTGGAAAAGACCTAGAAATACAGATCTGACCCCTTTTCCAGTTATTAAAGAGTTCTATGGGTCTCACTTATGCCAGTCAGCTAAATACTTCAGTCTTCTCTGGAGTTCTCATATTCAAACTCCTATCCAACTGAGATAAATGCCAAGCCATATCTAACTAAAGGACAAGGGGAACTAGCTACCCAACAGACATGACTACACTGACAAAGATCCTACAGCCTTGAACTCATATTTCTTCGTAACTACCAACTGAAGAGCTTGCCTCAGCAATATATACTGATTAAGTGTGTTTTTTTAATGGCCTAAAGATGTGACTAAGAATATGTGCAGGGATCAACAGCCCATCATTGTCCAGTATTTTCTGCATTATAAATGATTCTTAGAAAGAAGAAAAAACATGGCAGCACAAGTGGTGCGCCCCAGCCTGTGAGTCACATATCGACTTCAACAGATCTCATTATCACAGAGGAGGAAGTTCACTGAATCTATTGATGACCATGGTCAAATGCATTTACAACCCGCTGCTGTATTTGTATCAATGAGCAAAAAGAGCAGATGGGAGGGAGATGTTAAGGATTAATGGCTGTTTAAAATGATAACATAAGCCATATATGTAGGCGATGAACTGAGAGGCGATACCAATGGCCGTCAGAAAGACAGCTACAGTTTCAAGTAAAATTGAAGCCAACATCTCTACACAGGCCTGCAGGCCACAAGAGGAAGCGATAGAAGCCTCAGGCCTTTTATGTTCTGCACTGCAGTCAGCACTTCACTCAGCGGAGTGTGGGGACAGCAGCTCCTGCCAAAATGTATCTGTGCCAAGGCCTGCCAGCCTGCTCTCCCCGCCCACTCTAAGGGCCAGAGCGTGAGCGGTGGGGCGCTGGTAGGCGGGTGCAAGGTGAGGCTGGTGGGCGGGTGGCCAGGCTGGAGCTTCCTGACATGGGAACCCGCCTCACAGCAGGATCAAACTGGCTGCCGAGTGACTCACTACCCCTCCCACCACCTGACAAAGTCAGCGCCGGGCCAGTACGCAGCCACTTTTGCAGTCTCTACAATTAACAGGCAATCCAGGATGAGACAAAAATATTGCTCTATCACCTCATCAGACTGCATCTAAGCCAAGGGTCATATGACGCTGAACTGAAAAAGAGAAATTTATGAACTTCATTAAAAGGATCATTTTTGACTTGGGGTTGATGTGTGGGTTTCAAAAGGAACAGAGGAGCACTCTAAATATGTATCAGTGCTACTGAAAAATTCAGTATCAGCAAAGTGCTTAAAATTTAAATGCTTGCTTTACGGTGTAATGATGATACAGGCTTAGAAAGTAGATGAAGGTATCAGAGGGTGTAGCACCGAAGCAATTTTACACTTTCAGATTTCAGGCCCTGCAAACCTAAGCTTGAGGTGGGAGATAGGGGCAGGAAGCACAAATTCTCATACCTGACCAATCTTATTTAAATAAGCAACAGGAGCAGGGATTTTCTGAGCTGTGGCTAGTCACTAGTCAGAAGCAGGAACATTATCTCCAGAGTAAATAATGTCCTGAAGGACGAGTAGCTACCCAAATCGCTTCTTAAAAAATAGAAAACTGCTCCAGGCTGCTATTATTAAGCCTTAGATCCAATGGGAAGTTGAACCTTTGATCTGTTTAGGGTACTGTGTATTTGCATTTTATAATGAGATCAAAGCCAGGTCCAGGGCCCCTGCAGAAGGCAGCTCTGTGCCCCATCTCTGCACACTGGACGATTTACAGACGAAAACTATATTTCCCTGTTAACAAGATCATGTAAGAGCTATGGGCCTCAGTGAAAATGCAGTGGGAGATTCAATGTTTGTTAGTCAATCAACAATAGCCTACGTTCTTTTTCAGCTAATTTTCTTTTCTGTACACAGGTGTGGAAGGAAAAAGTAAACAAAATCATGCCAGTAGCAACAATGTCCTCAACAGTTAAAGTTCAAGAGAAAACATTTCAAGCATTTTCAAACTGGTTGAGAATTGCTCCAGATTTTCTTTGGCATTCTTCACCTGGAAGAAACACAGAGGGGAATTTAAACACTTTGCCTGAAGTGAGCCTACAGGGAGCGGAGATGAGCGTGGGGGGGATCAACATTTCAGAGTATCTGTGGAGTCTCTACTCAATACTGTTCCTGACCAGTTTTTGAACAGAAAATATACCAGAAAAGAAAATGACACACACTGTCATTCGTTGTTTGGCTGAGGTGAGCAGGGTCTCATATTTTCTGATGGCCTGCACTCAGGTGAAGCTGAGAGAAGGACCATGCAGATCCAGTAAAGAGCTCCGTTTGCTTAAATCAGCCCATCCAGTATAAAAGCATTACTGTAGCAACACTTGAGAGCTTAAATGTTGTAGTAAACGTGAATACAGTGAATGTATTTGCAGATACCATTAAAAGTCAATAGTTAGATATAGGACAGAGAATAGAGCTGTAACGATTCTAAATTTTACTGTACAATTAATTGTCTCAAAAATAATTGCAATTAACAATTTTGCTTCTTTCAATTCAATTTAAAAATATGTATTTATGTAATACTTTTGCAAAAACTTTTGAATGAATCCCAGAATACATCTTTTGGTTATATTCCTATATTTGTGACCCAGACTGAATACAATGGGAAACAATTGCGGCTAGCTAGCTACACTTTCGGCATAACTATAGTATATTTACAGTTTGAATTTCGTCACGGCATGTATATTACAGGTTCCCCAAGGTCTTACAAAGCTTAGCTAACACTTAATGCATTTTTGTGAATTTCAGAGGTCTCGTTAGGAGGAGGCTAGCTAGCTCTCATTGATGGACTCCAGCTCACCGCTGGCTCTATCAATGAGACTCGCGGACAAGAGGCGTTTATTTCCCCAATCGTTGGTTTAAATAACTCAACACACATATCCATTATAAGGTTAACTGGAACCTACGGTAAGAGATTCCGGGCTTAACAAGCTCGCTGACCGCGCTCTCAGTCACACACCGGCCATTTAGCAGGAAGAGGGGAGGGAGAACAGCGAGCTGCAGGCCATGGAGCTCTGTCAGGGCAGCGGCGTTTGGTAGTCCAGTCACCCAGAAAAGGGTGAGTTTGCGCGGGTATGGAGAACCGCGGGCTGACGGCCGTGACAGAGCTCAATCAAGCTCACAGCAGGCCGGGGTCTGTGAAGGAGGACAGGCAGAGCGGCAATGTAGCAACCCAGGCAGCACCGGCCGCTGAACTCCGACACACAGTCGGACAAAATTTGCAATTAGCCATCAATTTTCGTAAAACGGCCCATATTTGAGCTTTACGTAGTTGATTTCTCGCATAAAAAAAGTTTCAGAAGTGAATTTTGTAATGGAATAGCAGAGATCAGCGCGACCTAGATTCAGAAGACTACCTGATCTCAGGTCAGTTGTGTAGCCTATGTAAATGACAAAGGTACAGGTCTTGGGATGCTTACGTAAGATTCTAGCTTTGTTGAGATTCGCCCGTTCTCAGTGGCAGTTTCAAAATGAGATTTTCATGGTAAAGGGGTGTCAATGGGATTTTGAGCTTCTATGTATGTCCTATTTACCCACCGAACTGTCGTTATTCAACTATGACAAGGTAAAATCGTTTTTGCATTCTATCACCCCTTTAACATTAGTAATTAAACTTAAACAGCTAATGTTGGTCGAAACTGCCTGCGAGCTCCTCCTGTACTATACGGTAATTCCTCTATTATGCGGCAGCAAGTCGCTTGGTTATGACACAATCGTTAGCCTATTTTTACAAAAACATCTGCTACAGAGCCATAACGTGAGATACAAGGTAATGGAGCCTTTTATAGATTGTCGTGTTTCTTTAGAAATAAACAATGGACAAATAGAGTCTTTAAATGCTTCAGATGTAAAGTTATACGCTGTCAAAGTGACGTCAAAATGAATGGCAGTCAATGGAATGCTAACGGGAGGTGATTAGCATCAAAATGGGACCATAGGAGGTACGCTGTGTGGAAGTTTGCTTACCCCCTTGAGTAAACCACGCCTCTATGATCATAAAATATTGTATTCTTTTCTTAAATGAACATAAAACTGACAATTACCATCAACAGTCATACCCCTTAGAACCTTAGCTAATGTTAGCAATTAATTGCAGTTAAACAAAGAAATGGCAATTATGTTAAAACCTAACAGAGAACTTTAGAACTTGTGATAAAATATTTGCTCAAATGTATTTCTTGTAGTATATACTGTTAGACAAAACATCCTCTGACTGCATGACCTTCCTGAAAAGTTATTCAATATATCACACATGGGTTTCATACATCTTCTGGCAATTTACAATCTGAGTTTAAATCACATAATGCTTAGTTATTATGTAAAAAGTAAAAAATGCTGTTGTATCCTTCTCACGATGTCCATTTTGATTTGATCAAAAACATCTCACCAGACTGCACAAACAAATCTTTTAATTTAATGCTTTCAGCAAATAATGCAGACACAGGTCATTACTTGACACTGGTTTCCCATCACTTTAAGCTCCGCCAGAGACTTCAGCATCTAAAAAAACGGACCAATACTAATTGACAAAGCAACACTCACACTAACTTTAATAAACTCTTTACCTCTATAGTTTGTTCAGACTGTTCCGCTAGGCATCTGCCCTACTGCCCATCATGATACATCCACGTAGAAGTTGACTAGGGGGAAACATCCACGTAGAAGTTGACTAGGGGGAAACCCCCACCCCTGCAGCTGTCCTCCTGAAGTGTCTTGAAGCCACGCGTCTGCAAATCATTTATGCAACAACTGCCCCACAAAGTTGTAGCGAAAGTGAGAGAACGCTGATTGACTATTCATGACACGCAAGCATCCATGAAGAGGGAGATTTGAGAAGTTGTGATAACAGACTTGAAAACCAAATTCAGCTCTTATTCCATTCATTCAATAACTAAATCATACAAAAAAAAAATCCACATTTTAAAATCTTTTCTGTGAATTTATAAAAAAAATAAAATAAAAAAAAGGTTTAATACCCAATTCCAAAATGAATGCTCTTTTACAGTAGATCCTTAAATCCAGAAAGTGACCTGACTAGAGATGCACCGATTGACCAGGTGGTGACCGGAATTGGCCAATTTTCACGTGATCGGCCATGACCGGCGACCGGTCGGTCAGTCTGACATATGCCGATTTTATGCCGGTCAAATGCTGTAAATAAATGGGGTTTCCTCTATGTAGATTTAAAAAAATGTCTGCCGCCACGGTATCAGAAATATGGAAGACGCATAACAGGGTTTCCTCGATGTACACCGCGCACCGCCGCTCCTTCAGCTGTTTCTGAAAAGTCATAAAGTCGTAATTACACGACTCTGCAGAGCCGTCTGCTCTACTGAACTCAAGCAAACTGTCATCCGCTCTCTCTCCTCTTTAGGGTGCTTTAGGGTGAGCAACTGGAACAGTGACAGGACGTCATCACCCGCGAAGTCATGGCAACCAAATAAACAACAGGGCGCTCAATCTTAGGCAAAGTGACAAATAGCGACGAAAGCTGCAACATGAAATCCGCACTCACGCGGGTCCCGTGAAATATGACACCTACAGTTTCTTGGAAAATAGCATTGTGGACACCGAATTTGATGACTTTACTGTTTAGCAGACCCTAGATGAGACAAGAACCGTTTTCCAGGTCAGTGGGGGTGCATACCGCTCAAAACCAACATGAAAAACATAGCTAGTAATGTTCACTGAGCGTTTTGTTTTGTTGTTAAACTGTGTGTAAAATGAGCGCTGACGTTAAATCACCAGGTTTCAGGTAACGGTACCCTCTCATCTTTGTGAAGCACTCATGATGGGAAGAAAGACACGTTCTTCTTGGAGTGGGAGAGCACTGTTCCCATTTACCTTTTAATGTCCGTAACGGCATTGAAATACAAGAGACTTGAGCAACAGATATAAGTTATAATCAGTATCACATAGAAACAGTATACTGCACTATAGACAAGTGCTGCAAGCAAACACCTATACTCCTCTAGGACATGTTTAATGTTGTTTTAATCCTAGTATATGAAATATCCTTAAGGAATCTGGCAGATGTTCAATAAACCACGTTTGCCACACAAGGAACAGAAGGACACGGAAGCTACAGTATACAAGCCGAATGGTAAAAAAAGGCTGCTTACACTGACCTGCAAAGTATGAATCAAAGTACCTCAGAGAGCTGGAGAGGGTGTTAAAAAAAGCACCATCTAATTGCTTGCTCATAGATGCCGAGCACATATTCTGCACTCTCGAAGGCAGCGTTCACATTTTTTGACCTTGATGAATTATCTGTTTTTATTGACAGCACTTATTGATATTTCTTGAAAGCGCAGGCTAATGGAGTTCTATTGAGATTATTAAATGAGTTGCTAGTGCCTGGATTAGCCCGGTCTCATCTCGTCAGCACAGCTTGCATTATCATACAGAACAGACGCATGCGTGCGTCGAGTCCCAAATTCCTGCGACTGACATCTCCGGGGGAACAAAGGAGCGATGACTACATCCGACCGCCATGCAGCCCACCCAGACATGCCTGCGTCCAACTAATTACGCACACAAACATGCATACTCAGTTACACTATAGGTGGAGTCATACCATAGTAATAGTCACAGAACAGGGAAACGTTACTACTGTGTGAATATTACAGAATTATACAATTTCCTACGAGTTCCTAGTGACCGCCTGATGATTAGGAGAGAAACTGTTATAAGGCTTTTGCACAGGCTTAGTTGAAAATATAAATTGTGTGATGAAAAAAAAAAAATAATAAAATAAAATAGGAACAAACCTAAGGCTACTGGAGCTCGCATAAATGCCCTCGGGCATGGAAACAGTACTATTGGATTCCATTCAAACATCTTATGCAATGAAAATATTTTATAAATAGCCTACACACATTATTTCAGTTGTTTAGATTCTCAGAAAAAAAACCATGGCAGGGAAAACACCCCCATTAACAAGAACTGAGAAAAAAATTGTGACGCAGGATCTAGCGTATGAGCACAACCTTCAAACCGCTTTTTTAGTGTTTCCTGTGCTGTACAGCATCCTGGTTAGAGTGATGTGGTTTTTCACACTTTTAAATGTGAGGGGTATTTCTACAGTTGCAGCCCACATTTAGGGCAAAATCTATGCAAGCCTTTACTAAACTAGAAAGTACTTTAAGAGCGTCAATCTTAACCAACGCTGACTAATTCTATAACTTGCGCTTATACCCGCGGCATCATTCCAGTTACGTCAAATCTACATTACACCCAACACTGAAAAGAAACGCTTTCCATTTCAACAATATGTATTTCTATTAGTTTCATCTCTGTGGATCAAATGTTCTTTGATTTAAGGCCTGTCGGTCCACCAAATTTAATTAAATCAATGAATTATCACACTTAAATTCAAAACCATTCTGCGACCACTTCATACCACATTTTCTCAACTGTACTACTGTAATAACACATATGATGCAACCTTTACAAATGCTGTGAACTAAAAACAACCCTGCATAAAAATCTTTTTTGCTTTAAGAAGTAATGTGAATTTAAAGAAATCATCTTTAATGATCTAAACCTGTTCGAAACTGCATGCTTACTTTCAATATTGGAAATTTGGTGGTCTGTTAATCCTAAAGAGGATTGAACTCATTCACTGGTTAGCTACCAAATAGGTTGTAGACCGACACTAAAAATACAGTAGAGCAGCTGCATTTAGGCTACACCTAAAATGTCACATTTTCAAAACAGCTCCTGTGATACTTTAAAAACCTGTTATTAATTAGGATTCCATTACATTTCCAAATCTTTAGTGCCATTTATTATTTATTTATTTAGGAATTCAAAACAGTGTTTTAATTACATAACAATATCCACACGTGTTTCCTGACCATGGGAATCCTGAAATCAGCACCTGATTTCATGATAAAGCCACACAACACGTGACAACAAAAGAACCAAAAGGCACATGAACAGCCACACACATTAGCCACATGAAGCCCTCTCTGCTATATCTATAGTGGGACTGTAACTCAGTGGGTAGAGCAAACTAGAGCTGAAGATCTTTGCCCGAACCCGATGGGACCCGACGGGTTCGGCTTTCTATTTTTCACGGGCTCGGGCTTGCGCTTCGGGCTGCATGGTATATGAGCGGTCAGCTGATGCGTTTCGATTAGCGTGAAAATGGATCCTGAGGAGGTGAAACGGAGGCTGGTCTCTGGAGGACTTAAAGTGATGGTTCGGAGTAATTCACCCTAGGGTCCTTTGCACCATGACCTCGAGCCAAACACCCTCCCAGAAGCTTTTTTCACCTAGGTCTAACATTGGGAGAGTTAGCTAGAGTAGCGTTATCAGCTGAATAGCTTAGCGCAGGGGCTAATGGACCCACATCTTGTAAGTTACCCCACTAATAATGCCCGAAATGATACCAAACGTCTACAAGTAGTAAAAATAGGTTATGCTCTCATAAAACGATGGATTGGAAAGTTTGTAAGTACACCAGAAGTTTAGGAACACTTGCCTGCTCTCTTCAGCTCTCTGTTGCTGCTGCTGATACCTGCAGTTAGACGAGTGCTTAGGGACGTCTACAAATTACTACACCGAAAAGAGTTACAACAAAAATATTTATTAATTCAATGATTAAATAAGGTAATGTCTCCAAACTTACCTCAATTATTACTTGTCTACTGCTAGTTATACTACAGCACTTACTTAAAAAAAATAATTAAATTAATAAATATTTTTGTTGCATCTCTTTTCGGTGTTGTAATTTGTAGACGGCCCTAAGCACTCGTCTTACTGCAGCAGCAACAGCAGAGAGCAGAAGCCAGCAGGCAAGTGTTATTTACATAAACTTCTGGTGTACTTACAAACTTTCCAATCCATCGTTTTATGAGAGCATAACCTATTTGTACTACTTGTAGACGTTTGGTATCATTTCGGGCATTATTAGTGGGGTAATTTACGAGATACAAACGTGGGTCCGTTAGCCCCTGTGCTAAGCTATTCAGCTGACAACGCTACTCTACGCTAACTCTCCCAATGTTAGACCCAGGTGAAAAAAGCTTCTGGGCTCGAGGTCATGGTGCAAAGGACCCTAGGGTGAATTACTCCGAACAATCACTTTAATTAATTTCTTTGTTCCAACTTCCAAGTGGCCTATAGCCTCCGTTATTCATGAATAAATGATGTTAAAACATGTATAAATGACTAATTTTTTACGAAAGACAAAGGAGCTGTGTGCGTGCGGCGCAGTCTCTTTTTTCTTTCTCTCCCTTTTCTGTCGAGTGGTGCGTGTGCCCGCTCGCGGTGCGAAGCGCGTGTCCGACACTCTAATGATGCTGATAGACGGCCTTTACAGTCGGGCTGTAAACGGGTTTGGGCTTTTAAAAAGCTGTCAATCAAAATGTACGGGTCGGGCTCGGGCCGAACTCTGTCGGGCTCGGGCCTTTTCGGGCCGTACTTTTAAGGCCAGATTACAGCTCTAGAGCAAACCCTGCCAGGAGTACCAGTTTGATTCCCACTGAGGACAACCACTCTAAAATGTATATAAATGTGTATGCATGTCAGTGTCAAATGAATTTTGTGTCTTATCTACAGTTATTTTAGTTGGGCTTGTCAGTCACACCCTCATATTTCCAAGTAATAAAGTCTGTGGATGTGTACAAGACTTCACCAAGTCCACTTCAACCCACATAAGCTCAAAGCTGCTCTCTGGATATGAAGAAATATTTACATATTTGAAGTATCTTAAGAGATACAGACTGAGTGCTAAATGCTCTGAAACCGGATTTGTTAACAACCTTAAAGCAGCAACAACAATAGCAGAAAATATGATGCTAAAGAAGGTGGGTGGTATACAAAATACAGAGCTGACCTCTGTAGTGAGTAAAAATGCCTGTAACTCAATGCAGGAATACATGCAGACAGACAGCACATATGTAGCTAAATAAGGGATGATATAGGTAAAAGAGGTTGCAAAATAAAACAATTCATTTCCTTACAAAAGGCCTTGCGACAAAAGCTAAACTCAATCCATTTATAATAACACATGCTTCACACACACACACACACACACACACACACACACACACACACACACACACACACACACACACACACACACACACACACACACACACACACACACACACTTGTCGCCCCAGGAAATGGGCTTCATACATCTTGTCTGACTGCAATAAAGCAGTGCCTAAGATTCTATTTCCAATAAACGTCGACTGATTGGAAAACTCATTCTAATATCAATTTCCATCTGGGCCCTTTAAAAGGCAATCAGCATAGCTTCATCTCGGTATATCATGGGCTCCTTGAGATGATGACACAGCACCGACTCTCTCTTCTGCATAATGGCCTTCTCCTATCAAGGCATCTGCAATGAATAATACCACCCATGAATGGGCTATTTAGTCTGTGTTCGCACAGATAGGGGCCACTTCTCTGAATATTAATCCAGGGTTTTACACTTTATATGGTTCTCTCAGGGCTGCACCACTTTTCAGTCGGAGGACTTAGTGTGATTTGGCACCTTCGTAGTTTCTTTCTGAGCTTTCTCAGAATTGACAATGGTGATTACCAATGGCATTTCACTTTGTTTAAGATTCCCAGCGACCACAAAACAATGATTTAAGTCAAGGAATATCAATCTCAACTCTTCTACAAAGGCTGTCCACAGCTTACTACAAAAAGTAAGGTCAAAAAATGATTTCCATGAGTGAATAAACTGATACGAGTGACTGTATATCTGCCATTGTAAATACCAAAAGGACATCAGTTTTCTAAAGCACTAAAATAGTGTGTCATAATTGGTTTGACATAAAATCAGAGTGTCCGTTTGAGTCAGAAGTCCCACTATAACCAGAATACAACTCTATCATCATCATGATGGCAACAAACTTTTACATCTGCTATATTGGCTTAAAACATAGGCCAGATGTCTCCTTTTCTCACCTTCCAGCCACTGCCCGCCTCCCTGTAGTAGGGAAAGTTATCGCAGATCCACTGGTAGATCTCGCTCAGTGTCATCTTCTTCTTTGGCGAGCTGTTGATGGCAAATGTGATGAGGCTGGCGTAGCTGTAGGGCGGCTTTCCGTCTTTGTGCTGCTGCACCTCCTCCTGGTCCAATGTGGTGTTAGGATCCAGTAGGGTACTCTTCTTGCCCATGCCTGGCCCATGTGCATTCTGGGCATCTGCCTTGCGGATGGCCGCCTGCATGGTCAGCTGAGGAAGCCAATCCATGGAGGTCAGGCTGCTCTCCAGCTCCGACGTCATGATGACGGCAGGCTGGGCAGGAGGGGGATGGGGAAAAAGGTGGAGTTGGTGGTGGTTGCTGTTGGTGCTCGGTGACTGGTGGAGGCTGGACCAGGTGTGGAATAACTAACACGGACGAGTGACAGGTTAAGGATGAAGTCTCCCTCAGCTCAAGACATGAGCATGACGTCTTCCGTAGGTTAACTCTGGAGAAACAGGAAACAGACATGCCTTTGTTAGTCAGCTATTTTTTTACAAGGAGCACAGGAGTACATTGGAAATAAAATATATGCATATCAGTAATACTGCAGAGAATGAAAAGAAATGCAAGCGAGGAAGCATTTCTGAACAGTTTGGCCAACATCAAAAAACGTGCATCTCTGTAAAGTATGTTTATATTCACTGTGCAGCAGATCACAAGCCCACCACTTTCTCCACCACTTGCTGTTCTCAAAGCTGACTCATAGCTGGGACTCCATCTGCACAGAGGGAGAGAGTAAATGCCAGGCAATTGTTTTCACAACTGCCAGCCAAATGGGGGAATGGCTCAGGAGGAATTCCGACTCTCTTGAGGGTAGTAAACCCCCTCTCCCTTCTTTCCTGCCTGCCAGCTTGCCTGCCTCCTACCCTTCCTCCCTCAAACGGAGCCTCTGCCGTAAACAAGCCAGCCAGTGTCGTCTTGCAAACCGTGCTTGGCCCTGTGCGTGTCGGCCGTGCTGTGCAGAGTGCAGCCCACAACAGCCTGTCTCTCTGTCCCTCTCGGCACACTGCCCTGCCCGTCTTAAAATAGAGGGGCAGAGTAGAAAGGCCTAAAGTTACAAACGTAGGTGAACACAGGGATCTGTGAGGGGGGAAAAAACTAAGTAGGATGACACTGCAATCTGGCTGAGGGAAAAAAAGAGAACAGGCTGGAGATGAGAAATCCTCACCAAGTTGAGGGATTTTTCTCTTGACTAAGCATGCTCGCACGTGTGTGTGTGTGTGTGTGTGTGTGTGTGTGTGTGTGTGTGTGTGTGTGTGTGTGTGAATTTTAGTATGCACTCAGGCTGTCCGACTGGGCAAAAATAGTCCTGATGGCACTAAATAAGTCAAACGCTGTATCTTTCAAAAATAGTATTTGTGTGCAATAAGAAATCACACCCAATTATTACCATTTAACCCAATGTTTCAAACTGTAGGTTAGAGGCTTTGAGATCAATCCTAAACATTTTTGCTAAATATAATTTATTAAAAAGACATTGACTCTAAGTTGTGTTAATTCTGTGAAATAATACAGTATATTTTAATATATTTACATCTCAAATTAGTTTTATATCTATTTGACTTTAATAGCAAATCCAGAAGATGGCGAGGAATAAATACAACATCATTCTTTGGGCATCTGCTGTTGATATGAAATGCAGCAGGAGTAGTAAGAAATTCCAAAATTGGGCAAATGGTAACAAGCAGTTTGTGGTTGTCTCTTTCAATTAATCACTCCCAGCGGGGGTTAGCTAGTGCCCAACAGCTAATTCAATATCCGCCATCAGCCAGCTTATGAAGGTATTCTTCAAACATCCAAACAAAACTCTGAGAAGGAAAAGACTAAATCCATTTGAGGGATATCATTAAAGGGGTGAAGCATTGGTCTTACCCCTCCCCTATAATCAGTGTTGGGTTTCAACAGGTACTGTATGTGTACATTTCTAATCTAAGTTTTTTTTCTGAACAAAATGCATTTACATTTTTCTCTCTTTTCATCTTTCATTTGATTTCCCATCTTTATTTTTTAAGTGATACTCCACTTAAATTGTATCAATTGAGAATCAAAATTGAAAGGTGGCGTTTAAAAATAAAATTTTATTCAACTTTTATTTATCCAGGTAAACCGATTGAGAACAAATTCTCATTTCCAACGAGAACCTGTCATCTTCACACAGTTACACATTCATACCTGGAAGCTACCCTGTACAACTCCAGTCTGCTCTGCTGGCCACTAAGCAGCTCCACTTAAGTGTTTTCGTTTTTGGGTTAAGGGCCTTGCTCAAGGGACATGCGCTGCTCTTTCACTTCCCCACCCAGATTTATCCTGTCGGTCTGGGTATTGAACCATCAACCTCCCAGTCACAAGCACGCTTCTCCAACCTTTAGGCCACCACTGCCCAATATATAGTAATGGAGAGTAGTAGCTGTAGTCACTTTGCATTAATGTCTGTGGAAAATCAAACTGCCAGTTTGGGATTGTGGTTTACAGGTTCTTAGTGAGCTAATTTTTATATGTTAAGTAGGCTAAAGTTTAGCCATTCCTACATTGTTAGCTTCTAGCAAAAGGTCAGGCACTGCTCGGCGCTGTTAGTTAAGGACACTAGTGGTTTGTCTCAGCATAGCCATCTAGCGGTAGGGGGTTTAAACACAACATAAACATGAACCACTGTCTTACATGAATATATTTTTTTTTTAATAATAAAAATAAATAAAAAAAATCATTATTGGCTTTTGAAAATCGATACAGTATTGCAAAATAAAATATTGGGATTCTCAAGTGGATCGATTTTTTTTACACCCCTAGATACAACGCTTTGATAGCACGAAATGAAAGCATATTTAGCCATATTCTGGCAAAATGGTGAATGCCCGCAACACACTGGGCCTGAAGGTGGACAACAAAAAAGACCATTATGCTTAAGAGGTGGTTTGAGAAGTTTCTAAATGTGTTGATTGTTAAAAGTCTATCTGTAACTGATTGAAATCAAGTTGCCCACAACAGTTCTAATTCAATGAAAAAAAATAATAAATGTTTTATGGCCACCTTTCAAGCCTTTTGATACTCAACGATAGATTTTAAGTAGAGTTTCACTTTTATCTGTTCACTTGGCAAAGAGCTGGTTATTTACTTTTCAGTGTGCTTTTTTCCTTTTGTTTTTTACTCCTCCTACATTAACAGTTGCACCATGTTTGCTCACAGGTTGGAGGCCTGGATGAAGACACCAAAGGCTTTGAGGTAACTCTCCCAACCTCTGCAGTCATGAGCAGACTGATAGATGAGCAGACGTGCTGACTGACTAGGTGAGTCAGCCTAATGGTGGAGAACAGTTCCTCATCACCGACAAGACAAACCAATCATACACAAAATATCTCCACCCTGTAACTGAAACAAAGGTGACTCACAAGCTGCTAATGACAGTCATTTTCTTTTTTGAACGGCAGCCTAGTGAAACATAAAACAAATTTGATTTGGAATATTTAGCCATATGTCATCATCCATTTGAATATCTGCAGTACCAGTCAAAGAACCAGCATACATTATTAGTGTATATTTTGGTTACCCTAACCATGTTGAATACAATGTCATAAACCAGACCGGCCTTGTGTCATCACCAAAGCCACGTCCCTTGTGGGGAATAGAAAACAGAAGATCCTATAGACTTCAATGCAATTTGAAGTGCGTTTGGATCAGAATTTTAACAAGTTTGTATAGATTTCTTTCTTTCTTGTTAGACAAACATTTGTTTAATAGACATGTCTGATAATTGTTTCACAACCTTGCCTAAACCTAAACGTTGGCGATACCTTAATAAATGAAGGTTGATCACCGTCATGCCTCTTCAGTCTTCCCCTGTCCAAGTGGATCAATGAACCAACACAGTTGCCGGATATTTATTCCGGACATCTATAATGCTTCTATACTGTGTAACTAACTACTGTTAGCTTTTCTGTCACCAGCATCATTTAGCGATTTACCACACTGACCGTGAATATTCACGTCTCTTATGTGCGTCAAAGCTCAGTGTGAATTGAAAGCCTCGGTTAACCCGCTACACAACTGCTTTTCTGCACTGTCCTGTTGGAAATGCACGTCAAATTGCATTGAAGGTCTATTGTCTATAGGATCTTCTGTTTTCTATATCCCAGAAGGGGTCGTGGCCTTGGTGATGAGGCAATACCAGTCTGGTCTATACAATAGAGTTGAAACAATTAATCAATCAAAAGAATATGAATTTACAGCCACTTTGATTTTCGATTTAAGAAAAAATACCCAACAATCTCTGTTTCCAGTTTCGCTGAAATAAGAGTTTGCAGCTTTTCTCTGTTTTATATTATTGCAAATTGAATATCTTTGGACAGTCCACTGGTCAGACAATACAAGACATTTGAAACCGTCACTTCTGGCTCTGAGCAACTCTGATCATTCAATTACTTCAGAAGATAGTAAAAAAATAAGTTGTAACCCTATACAGCCTTCAAAATGACCACGGATTTAACTCATCACTCATCTGACAGAGTGTTGTAATGGATTGCATTATTAGATTTAGTTAGGTGTGCCTGAAAACTGGCAGCTCAGTGTAAGGATCTGTATAAACTCATTATTGGTAGTCTTGATGTAAATGTTTGCATTGACACCAAACGCTCCATATGAATGGGTAAGGTAGGGTATCGAAAGGGAAGAGGCAGGCAGAGCCTTCTGGTGGCCATCGGAGGTGAGCTGACAGAGACAGGGGTTGATAAAAGGCGCTCCGCCCGCTACACACAGACGCATGCCATTTGACCCTCTACGCTAATGATCCAGCTGCTACATAATCTGCAAGGCCAAGTCGGTGTCTTAATTAGAGAACCTTGGGCTGTGGCAGGAATGATGAAGCCCATCACAGGCAGGCAGTAAGGCTGCCCCCCTGCTGCCTTCATTACCCTGCCAGGCAGCAGGACAGTGAGAGCAGGGACAAGCCTCAGCCTGCTGCCACGTCAGGGAGGACTGTCTGAGTATGTTCACCAAAGGGTCTGGGGGTAAGCAGAGGAGTACTGAGGAAGCGGGAAAGATGAGAAGAGGAGCCAGGGGAGATGAAGCAGTAGGGGAGGGTGTGGGTGTGAAGGGCACCACAGTGCTGGCATCAGGCCTGGCAGAGAGCAGAAAGTGGCAACTAAGTCTGCATTGAAGAGGTCTGAGAGTTCAGGCACTATGATTACGAGCCCAAGGGAACAGACTGTGATCCCACACACACGGAGCAACTTTGATCTGGCTCTAGGAAAATGGGGTTCCGTCACTGTCGCTGCCAAAAAGAGAAGAGAAAAGGGAAAACTTATTTTTCTCTCTCTCGACTTTAATTTGTTTTAACAATAGAGCACTGGGAGTATTTGAGGACTGAGAGGGAGAAATGGATGGTCAAATTCATTCTCTATTCAGCACTCAATTTCTTTAACCTCCAGGGATTAATGGCAGATTTAGTTCTGAACAAGAAATTGAAAGCACTTTTGAAACATCTTAATTTACCAAGTTCTTGACAGGACGTTCCTGCTGCCAACAGAGCACTGACAGCATCAGTGATTGTGTTTTTGTCTCAGCTACTAAGTCTGAAGTGGTTCCTTCAAACTGACAGCATGGTTATTATATACATGTGCCAGGCCCTCTTTTATTCAAGAATCTCCAATGAGGCAACAAGCTGAGTAACAACCAGGGTTTACACAACACAGCACAGCAGATTACGTCAACTTTATCATGTTAGGCAAATATGTACTGAGATGCAAGTCAGTAACTGCGTCATAACAATCTGTGCTGTTCCCCATCTCCACTATTGCAAAATTGATGTCTGTACTTAGCAACTACTTAACATTTTAGTACCCCTAACAATGCATGGCCCAGGATGAAATTCATATTTTATGTAATAAGTGTGATATTGCTACAATGAATGGCCCTTAACTGTCTTCAACATTTCATATAATAACCATCTACTTCATTTTAATTCTCATGTAGAAAGTATGGATGTTTCATGAATGTGGGTAACTTTATTGGAATGATCACATTGTAACATCATAATTACTTGAATGTAATATATTCTTTACTAATTCTTAGATTTTGCAAATATTACTTAAAAACATTATTAAATACGATTAACAAAAGTTCAACTTTTAGGATACCAGAAGTTGTATAGTTGTTCGGTTGTAAAGTTCACAACATCAAAATCAATGTGAAACCGTTTTTATTACTTCATACCTCAAAGAACTTAAATCACTTGACATATTAGAAACCCACAATCAACTACTTCAAAGTAAACCACTGGCATCAAGATTTGAGATAAACTACCCACAAAATATACAATATACAATAATACGCTCACTGCACTCTTGTCACATGCAATCTTCCTCCAGTGAATGACACTAACAACCTTTCTCTGGTTCACAACATTCTGCAAAATAGAGGGAACTACTAACTGAAGCAGAAGTGGAAGGAGCACACTAAAGGGAAGTAGGTAAAACTAAAAAGGTGAATAAGACTGGTTTTACTACAGTCCAAGACTCAGTCAAGAAAAAAAAAAAAGAAGAAAAAAATCAGGTTGCAGCGCTGCATTCACAGTGAGGAGCAGTAATTAAAGACATGACAAGACACCACGCAGGAAATGTTAAGGATAAGAAGCCTAACCAAAACAGACAGCATGCACACTTAATGTCTTCATCTGCCATTTCTGTTTAATAATGTAAGGTCAATAAACCTGACGAAATTAATTTGTACTGTGTTTGACCAACCGTATACACATCAGTTTACCTGTAAACTGAGTGTGTATAGAACCAGAATGTGCAGGGGGAAAAAACAGTGTGACCCACTGCTAGCAGAGACAGAAAGGACAAAATCAGAAGTAGTGCTTACTTTGGTGTAAAAATGGGTATAAGGGAGGGGGGGGAATCTATGTTTGTCATTGGTGTGGATGAGTCAACATGGCTTATTTGATATGAGCCCATGACCCTGCTCATGGCAAGTGTTTTATGCAGGTAAGGACACTGTTCAACCTGTGAAAAGGGGCATTTGTGACTGTGGCTGCGCTCATTACAGCAATCACTGAGAACAGGTTTTAGAAAGGAATAGTTGAATATTTTGGGAAATACATTTATGTTTCTGTCCTAGAGCCGGATAAGATCAGTGCCACTCTAATGTCTGTGTGTTATGTACTGTATGGAGCTAGAATCAGGAGGCAATTAGCCTTGCTTAGCATAAAGACTGGAAGTAGGGGGACAGCTAGCCTGGCTATCTCCAAATTAAAGGCCCATCCACACAGAGCCGATAATCGGCCGTCGGACAGTCTGGCGAGGTCAGTGACTCGAGTCTGTTCAGCGTGTTCCGTGCCATCGTCCGTCAAATTACCCATCTGATTGGTAGAGTGCTAACCCGGAAATGGGGAGCGGAATGAGCGTGACTAGAGTCTCTCAAAATCTGACGAAAATCTTTTAAACTGACCTTTGTTGAGCTGAAATGAAGACAGATTCAGCAACTGCACGGCCTATTTCTCGCTTAAAAATGTTTTCAGAAACACGTTTCGGTGAACTATTTTAGTACAATATGAGATCGTATTCTGAACAAGCCGACATGACAGTCTGTCTTTGAATTTCCGGAGAAAACAGACCCACGTGACGCGTTCGTCCAATCAGCTGCCGGTTTCATTTTTTGGGCAACAATACAGATTAGCGCCACCTGCAGTTATGGAGACGTATTACGTCTCGTCTCTTCGGTGTGTTCCGAGGCACTTTTTTGAACAACTCGGGGAGACTGATCAGTCCAACTGCCTTTTTTGCAGACGGTCGGCCGTCTGGTTGGTGTGTAAGCAGCTTTATGGTTAGGGTTCAAATCTGCCTACTAACCATTCCACGCTTGTTTGTTTAATCAGAACACAAGCAGACATGTAAGGATAAGAATTTTTGGTTGTAGTAGGATTTAGGTTCTGTAACAATGTTTTGGTGGTTGGTTGGTGCAATGGCGCAAGTGTATTTCCCAAAATGGAGATCTATTCCTTTTAAAGATTAGCCAAGTAAATCCCTGGTTGTCTGCAAAGTCCCATGTGCAGTCTGTGTAAAAACAACATCACATAATTTAGCATGGACATGTAGGAACTGCATTTGCTGATCTTATGTGTGAACAGCCATGACTAAGTATTGCCTTATGTCTGTTAACAATGGCCAAATGCGAGTGTTTACTATCTTTGCATGCATGGAATTTCATGTGAAAGGAATATAAAAGACCTAAATATAAAAGTTATATTACTGTTTTAATGTTAAAAAAAACAAAAACAAAAAAACAAATTGTAAATATGTATATATGTTTATATATACTTTTGTGATACATTTAAAATACGCCAATACCAATATCATAATTTGTTCTCTTGCTTTTCATTCTTCCAAGGCTTGTAATGGATCGATGTTGCCGGGCTTTATCAGGAATAAAGCCATTTTAAAGCTTACTTTGATTAAGCTAACGCCCTGCTATCACAAAACGGAGAGAAACCAGACGGAAGGAATTTCGGTTACGTTTGTTTTTAATAACCTGTAATGGTGCATTTGTCCATCAAATCGACACAAATCTGCCAGAGACAGCAGATAAAGCTAATGCTAATCGGTCGGAGAGTGATGCTGGAGTGAAACGCAAGGCTGCATGTTTTTGGAATATTTCACGACGTCATTAGTCAGAGACGGTCTGAAGTGAATCCTTTATTTCTTCAACAGAAACTTAAGGAATATCTGATCAAATATAGAAAGCTGCTGTGTAGACCGTTTAACTGGCATTGCTAGGCAATAGATTTGGTCCAAGTTTACTTCCTGTCAGCTGATGCCACTTCCGGCAGATCTGTGTCCATTTTGATAAGGTTTTGAAGGACAAAAAAACAATAATAACTTCCTTGGTTGCTGTGTACTTGGCTGCAACCAGCGCCGGTGTGTGCATATAGGCAGACTAGGCTACGGCCTGGAGCGACACTTTGGCAAGGCGGCGAAATGTCTGTAAAAATGTTCAACTGTTTTGTTTGGCCCTAATTTTGTCGCCTCTTGTAGACCATTAGTGAAGAATGTGTGTCAATCAAAATGACCAATCAGCGCCCCCCCCGTACCCGCGCCATTGTTGTCATTCAGATATACCAATGACAGCCTACTTTAATAATTGTCAACACTTTGTGCGTTGCAGTTGTCTGTTTCGGTGATGTGTGTATATATTGGCATTTGTGTTGTTGCGGTTTTTTACTTATATTGGCTGTGTGTTATTGTTGGTGTATTGTAGCCCACGTTGCAAATAGAGAAGACAAGAAAAAGGTTTTGTTTTTTGAATAAAATGCTGTAAATAAAAAAAAAATGTATGAGATTAATAATAATTAATCAAAATAATAAACAGGTTAATCGATTATCAAATAGTCGTTCGTAGTAGCAGCCCTAAATAAAAGCATTAGTATTTTTCATCCTAATTTCTTATGTATTTTGTAGGTTGTGATTTGCCATTTTAAGTTTGCATTTTCATCTCAGGTGTCTAGACACAAATAGACAATAATGCATTCACAGTTTATTATTATATAACCACAGCTAGCCTATTTTATTCTCTACCGAGAACACCTAGAACAACTTCCCTTCAAATACCTGTGCATTACGGTCGTCATTTCCTCTATGAGAAAAGAGTCAGCTATTTAGCTCATATTCTCACTCCCGCTTGCAGACACAAGACCACTGATAGGTACCAGACCAGTGCGCTCCTGCACTTATCTGCAATTTCTGTGATTAATCCCCTTTTACAGCAGTCATGCATCGTTCATGGGTAACACTCCAACAACGTGCCTGCTCTGCTACACAGACACAACTGTTAAGACCTTTGATGGCTGCACTGCCATATATGCTACCTCAGAACAGTAGACATGATTAATGCTGCCTTAAAAACAATGTCACTACGAATCAAACAGACCACAATAAATATTTACAACACTGATTGTTAAATGCTGGCCAGACTTTGGTGTGTGGAGAGAGAGAGAGAGAGAGAGAGAGAGAGAGAGAGAGAGAAAAAAAAAAAAAAAAAAAAAAAAAAAAAAAAAAAAAAAAAAAAAAAAAAAAAAAAAAAAAAAAAAAAAAAACTTATTATGACAAGAATCTTCCTGTAGTGTGATGGTAACTTGGCAAGTGGGAGGGGAATTGCTAAGCATGCTCCCTCTGTTATGCCTGAAGACTTGGCACATGCACTCACAACAACAACAGTGATGTAACCTGGTAACGAGCCTTTGGCATCTTTACTCTCGACCGAAACCCGGGTCATACCTTCCATATCAACGGCTTTATATCCAGCGTGGGAGAAGCCCTTGTTTTTCTAGCAATTGCAAGGGGAATAAACAGGGAGGGGTGGGAACTCTGCTCACCTGCCCTTCAGTCAAAGTGAGACTCCTCACTTTTTCCAGGCCTGGAGGCAAAGGACTTAGGGAGTTATTTTTGAATTAAAAATAGCAGTGCGTCCGAGTATTGTGACTGCACGTGAGCTCTGTAATCATGCAGTGATCTACCCTAAGCCTCATCTTCATTAAAAAACAAAAAGTAGGTAACGGCAGCACCAAGGCAACAGCTTTTAATGTCAGTCTTCCTTCTCAATTAAAGGCTTAATGGTTCCGCTGAAACCACCCCCAGGAAAAAAGCATTAATAACCCAGTCTTTACTTGCATTTTTAGGATGTGTCAATTATCGCCTCACCGCTCACACGGTTCAGCACAATGTTCATCTTATTGCAGCCTACAGCAGAGCTGGACACCAACCGGGGCCTCCTCGCTACTAACAGAATGTGCAAGAGCGTCTATGTTTTACAGTGTACTATGTTTCACAGCAATCTATGTGTCAGTGTTATTAGTGGGCTATGTTGTGTTAAAGTTGGCTTTTAAGATGCAGGCAAGCAGACCTCTCAGCTGCACTCTTAAAAAAGAAAAATGGCATGCATGCTCTTTCTGCTCCCCTACTCCCTCAATCCCACTTCTCCTGTGGTTGAACAAATCAAGTCCATAATTATTCTGCCAATCAATCGGGAACGCAACTGTGGCTGTGGGGCAGTTAAATGCTGAGGAGAGAGAGAGAGCTGTCAACAAAGCAAAGCTAAACCTTGAGTTCTTTTAAACCCGCTGAACCTTAAAAAGGCAAGAGAGACACCTTTGTCTTATTAGTCAGTGCCAAACAAATAGAGGCCTTCTAAGTATGTAGTAAAGAGAAAGAGCATCCAGCTGCTGCAGATATGCAGGCAGACCATGTAGAGGGACAGAGGATCAGAGTAGTGGAAGATCTGGGAGTTGGCTGTCTGGAGAGGCCACTAAGCAAGCAACAGTGTTTGTGACCCCTGAATGCAGACACAGTCAATCCAAGAGAGACATGTGAATAGATGCAGCAGTGTTAGAGATGCTCTCAGCATATATATATATATATATATATATATATATATATATATATATATATATTATTTTTTTTATATATATATATATATATATATATATATATATATATAAATAAATGTACAGAGATCTGCAGAGGAAGGCAGCACTCACAAGCACAAGACCCTCAGCTCTTTGTGTAATCTGCAGGTCAATAAAAAAAAAAAAAAAAACCACATACAACATTCCAGTAATTGAATAAGCCTTTGCTGTGAATCAGAGCAGCGATCAGGAGGGGTTGGTCTTTCTGTCCCTAACAGCTTGCGTGGGAGGCGGCCTTTGTTTTGGAGGTGGCAGGGGTGCCCCAACACCAACGATGCAAACCCAATTACCCCAGTCCCACGGCCTGGGGGCCCGCATTAACACACTCCCCCTGGGAGGTTGACTCCACACCAGCCTGGCAGTCAGCAAGATCCTGCTGCTGAATCACAAATAGACCACTTAAGGCACTGGCAAGCATTTTGGTAGCAATCTTAAGGGCCTGTCCTCATCTGCATTCACTAGATCCATTTCAACGTCAATGTTAAATATTGTGCCAGTCTCTGAGGCGAGCAGTTAGAAAGCGGGAGTTTGGGTCCGTTTGCCTGGGATAAGAAAGCGGTCCATTGTACATAGAAAACTCATAGCCAGGAAAACATTAGTCCTCCTGGGAGTACAATTTATCTTAGTAGTTGTTTAGTCGAAGTGTAGTCATCGACAGAAGATTACTTGGCAACTATTTTGATGATCAATTTATCATTAGAGTCATTTTTCTAGCAAAAACATTTATTTGTTCCGGCTTCTCAATTGTGAGGATATGCTGCATTTTCTTAATCTTATGCGATAGTAAACAGAATATTTATATTTGAGTTTTGGGCTTTAAAAAGGACTTGTGAAATGCTTTTCTCACCATTTTATGCCATGGAATATATCAAAAAATGTATTGATTAATTGAGAAAAGAATTGACAGATTTTTTTTCATTGGCCGATGCCGATATAGCGCTAATTCATTCTACAGCAGCCACAATGACAAGGCTACCTGCAGATGTGTCTGCAGACATTTTGTTCATCCGCCTTGTGAGCACAGGCATCGGCCTATCTCAAAATGACATTAATCGGTCCACCGATTAATCGGTCTATCACTAGTTAGTTACAGCCCTATTCTGAACGCACAGTGACAGGCATGTTCAAATATTTCTAATGTGATGAGAATTACAAAGGATTTTTAGGTCTAATGAATAGCTAATATTTAATTGTCTACATAAATACAGTATACTGCTGCGACTTTTAAAGATAAAACAAACTTTGTTCTCTTATTGAACTCAGACATAAGGTGGCATTGTTCAATGTGTCCATGTCAACCCTCTCAGAAACAGCTGTGTATGAGCCTCATTTTCAAGTGCAACATGGAAGTGTTACAAAAGAAACCATGCTAGAATTACCCAAGCGTGATTTAAAGGAATTACCTGGGTGGGCAATGCATGTTCTGAGTGCTACACGGAGCAGGAATCAGGTCATGAATTTCAAATTTAGACAGTGGATAAGCATTGGCAGCTCTGAAGCTAAGTTTAAGAGAAGGAGCTGTAACACAGGTTACACAGAGACAGAACATTCACTTTCAAACCCAGAAAGTACAAAGTAAAAATTAAATTCAAAACACAGTTGAAATAACTTGTTTGGTGTATTTCTTAGATGTTCCTTTCACGTAAAGCCTTAAATAGTCTTCATTTAGAATGGCAATGGAGCTGGAGTTATAATAACCATGTGCTTTTAATCAATATTCAATCTCTCAGAAATAATTAACAGCATATTAAAGAGTTTACTGCCTGACGGAGATGGATGCCTCTACATCATTAAGCTGTTGAAGCGCTGCTCTTTGACTCCTCATGTCCCATTTCCCTGGTTTACTGCGCCTCCTTATAGGCTCTTTTAAATGCTCCTGAAGTCATACTGTACCTGCAGATAATAACCCAGCCCACTGATAACATGCAGCACGTATACTCTCCCCCTCTTACTGAGACAGGGCTTTTAACATGTAACACAAACACTTGGAGCTACATGAGTGAAGCTGTATGTGAAACAAGTCTACCGAATGCAAAAGCTTTTATGATCAAGGTTTTCATGGCATATTGCTGAGGGGTGGCCACCTGCCATAAATCTATGCCCTTTCCCCTGAGTGATAATGCAGCCTGCATTAGTTGCACAACACCATGTGCTGCTGAATGTGTACTATATTAGAGGGATTAGCAGTCACAGGTCAATAGTTTCATATTTTCTTGGTGCTCCATCTTCTGCTTTACTACGACACTGTAACCACACACAGACAGACACGCACACACACACACACACACACACACCTCATCTGCTTGATTAAAATACATCACATACAGACGTGCAGGGAACATACTACAGAAAGGGTCGATGCAGTGTTGCCGAATACAGTATGTAAGCACTCCAATCAGCTGTTGAATTCAAAACAGCCCTGTCTTACGCCACCAGGAATTGTCTTTGTTTATAAAAGCTAATAAATTCCTTGGGCATTCTCCAGATGACTTCCATGGTAATTTTGAGGTAGCTTGGTTTTCGTCTAACGCTAATCAAGAAGAGAGCAGTGGAGTAAAACATGAGACTAAGGCTGTCTACAGCGCCGTATGACCAGGAACTTGTTTTCACATGGAACGGACATCTGTCAGTGTCTATACCTGTTCTCTTTACCCTGCTCCGTTCCAGATCATTTCAATTAATTAGGTTACCTGGAGACAATGTTGCTATTTATCTGGGTGTGGATGAGGTCGGGGGGGGGGAGTGTAGCAGTAGTCATTGTTGGTTTAAGCTCTGCAGTCAAAGTACCTTCTGGCAAAAAATGGATTCATCCCTGTGAGGTTACAGCCTTACAAGAGCCACAATAGGTCATCACAAATCCAGAGGATTTACCATAATAAAACAGCAGACACACGAGTCAGGCCTGGAGTCAAACGTTTTTGGCTTCCACTAACTGACAAGAATAGATTTTATGGTTACTCAAACATAGTGGCACTCAGCCTCTGGTGCCTCTGAAGAAAGGCTTTAAGGCAAATTATCGATTTGCTACAGGCATTATTTGGGTACAAATCACAAATTAGCTAACAACACATGTGGCAGTCTGATTCAGCAGAGGAACCAAGTAGGGGTGGGGGAAAAAAATCGATACAGCATAGTATTGCAATATTTTCCGTGGCAATACTGTGTCGATACACAGACGCCAAGTATCGATCTTTTATTATACATGTGTTGGTCAGTTTGTCTGCTTGACACAATACCATTTTGCAGCAATAAAATTGAAGTGCAATGAACAAACAGAGAAATTTATCTTTTTAGATAAAACAGATGTTGACAAAGTTTTCTTTTGGGGACACAATTTGAAATTGGGAAAAATTTGGTAATAAATTGCAATATATCGCAGAATATCTTTAAAATCGCAATAATATTGTATCGTGAAGTAAGTATCGTGATGATATCGTATCGTGAGGCCTCTGGTGATTCCCACCCCTAGAACCAAGTCAAGTCAAAACAAAAATATGACTAATATCCATACAATATATAGCCTTCAAATACATTTTTTTATGAAGTTTGACGTTCGTAGCAGAAGACAACATTGCTATAGAATAGCAGCTAATGGAAAATAAGAATACCACATAAGAAAATACCACATGATAAATCCCTCTTATAAGTTCCTGCCCAAAGGCAGTGTCATCAAATGGCTTCTCGTGTCATCTGGGGTCTGATAAACAGTAAAGTCATCAAATTCGGTGTCCACAATGCTATTTTCCAAGAAACTGTAGGTGTCATATTTCACGGGACCCACGTGAGTGCGGATTTCATGTTGCAGCTTTCGTCGCCGTTTGTCACTTTGCCTAAGATTGAGTGACAAGTAGTACTCGCCCTGTTGTTTATTTGGTTGCCATGACTTCGCAAGTGATGACGTCCTGTCACTGTTCCAGTTGCTCACCCTAAAGCACCCTAAAGAGGAGAGAAAGCGGATGACAGTTCGCTTGAGATCAGTAGAGCAGACGGCTCTGCAGAGTCGTGTAATTACGACTTTATGACTTTTCAGAAACAGCTGAAGGAGCGGCGTTGAGCGGTGTTCATCGAGGAAACCCTGTTGTGCGTCTGCCCTATATCTGATACCATGGCGGGCCACCACGGTAAAATCAACATAGAGGAAACACTGCATCAAGCTCAGCCCAAATTTCAATATTGCTACATGATATTGGTCAATTTATTTGTAAACAAGATTAAACCTTAATGTCAGTTAAACACTCACCACTGATTTCAACTGAGGATGAGTAATAGTCAACCTGTTAGTCAGTCGGATAATCAAAAGGCCACAGTGGCCTCAAACACCCTGAGGAACTCCGATGACGTCTTCACCCACAAACCCTTATAGCCATAAGGGTTAGCCATAATAGATTGTTTAATGCCATTGATCAAGAAGTATGTAGCAGATAAATTAGCATAGGACATTAAGTTAGAGGAAAGAAACTTAAACTTAACTATAATAAAAAAAATAAAAATAAATCCCCTCTATTTTGGAGAGGGATGCCTAGCCTTTCTGGTGTTTTCTCTTTCAACGTCTATGCATCTCCTTTCCAAAATATGCCACACAATAGTGCATTACAAAAAAAAAAAAAAAACACTCTGTTGTTGTCTCAGACAAAGCTTTATAATCCATCAGTCAAATTTGACTTCATGGTTCTCTAAATGTGATGGAAAATGCACTAAAGGACTCTTTATGTCCTAAGTTGGTTCCTGACTTTTAGATCCTGGAGCTTATAGTTTATTTTTGGGCTAGAAAAGCCCTATTACTATGTCCCCTGAATAGTTATCAAGATTGAAAGACTCCATGACATATTGTAGGTCTCATCTTATGTGAAGTGGCTGTTAACCTCAGATCGATCTGCAGAGCTCATCAAAAAGTCTTGAGTGCTTTACATTATTGGATGGAGACAGAGGCCAAAGCATCCCAACATTGACTGGGGATTTAATTTTTTGAGTGAATAAAATCACATTTGCACAGCTATTGGACAGTCCCGCACAGACTAATGAGGTGCATGACACACTTCACATACTGCAGCGTGGATAGCAGGTGAAATAATCCTGCTGCACGTCAGGTAAAGCACCCACAGCACTGTACTTACCTATCTGCATAAATCATTAGATGTAGTATCCAGTTTATGGACGGTTAAAGAATCTACAGAGGGTAAACTGAATCAACTTTCTTGAAATTGTGTGATTGTATCTTGAAACTGTGTGATCCTTCTCATCACAAGATATTGTCACTCAAAATGTTTTGTTGACGTGATAAGTCAACATGTTCCTCTTTGTAGTAAGCTGTAAAACATTCACAAACCACAGAATTACAACAAGCATTTTAGAATGCTAAACCTTTAGCAGAATTCACACAAAAGCCTCATTACATTTGCTTACAGTGGTGATGATGATGCACCATTTATTTTTTTTCACACCACGTCTTGCTGGTGTAAAAGATAAGGCTAATTAACGTGGCACCATTTGCATCTTTACCTCGATGTTTCAACAGCGAAGGAAAGAGAGCAGGCGCAGCAGGCTAATGAATGTTTGATTTGAGAGGGAAGACTTCCTGTCACTTCCAACGCTCCTGACATAACCCTCTCCTAAACCCCTTACATTTCTATGCTCTGCTATCTGGTTCGGCTGTCTGTGTCTCACCTTTTCCACCCCACCTTTCCTTTCTCCACTTTAAATTCCTGAGTTCATCCCCCTCTCCTCGCATGCCCCCCCCCCCATACCACCACACAGGCTGCGCTCATTACAGCAGATTTGCATGTCTGCTTTAGAGCAGTATGAGAGGAGATGAAACAGAACTCCCAGTGGCTGCCTCTGCAGAGCTTCACTCATCTGACAGAAAGAGCTCCACCTTGGGCCCCAGACACAGCCAGCAAACAAATGCAGGCTTCCTAAACAGGCCATACACATACACACACAAAGTATACACAAACAAACACAAAGATACTACCCCAGAAAGAATTCATACTGCACAGTATTCAGTTTAAATATATCTATATTCAGGAAATAAATTGAAAAACAGAAGTCTACCTTCCAGCACATTGCTCCCCTCCCTGCGCATTACCAATCAAGTCTGCTTAGCTGAGAAGGATGAGACTCGAGTTATGTTACTGTGCCGTCAGCCCCCATTCCCACTGAGGTCTCACACAGCTAAGACCGATGGCCTTCTTTTTGTTATGTACATGTCATGGTTTCTCGAACGGTCCTTTTGATTTTATTCAGTCAATACTGAGACAGCTATGGATGGGTGATAATTCAAAACGTCCCTCTCTGCCGAATGAGAAAATGAACGTAAAGACCTGCGCCTTTTCCACATTTGTGCAGCGGGGGGTGTCAATGAAACGGCCCATTTGTGGGACGTCTCATTTCAAACCGCACTTGAAGGCAGCTTGATTTTAAGGGGAAAGAAAGAAAGAATAGAGACGAGCGAGACAAATCAACTGTGCTTTGTTGTAGCAGTCAACATTCAGCGGTTACAAACTCCTGGGCAGTTCGGTGCTTGTATTTTAAAAACATTCTTGTGGCAGCAACATGGATGTACAGAGAACAGGCAGCGATAGAGGCAGTGATGTTTCCTGTACGGGACTCTCACACCGCCTCAAAACACACTGACAAGTCTGATTGCCTGTTACATGATTGGCCACCACAGCGTGACGTGGGGTTGCGCTTTCTTCCAAAAGTTGAGTCGGTTTCAACTTCCCGCTCCTTTTTTTGGGAGTTCCCCATGAGGCAAACCTAACGCACTAACGCCATTCAAAATTAATGGGAAGACCTGCGTTTTTGCCGCACCGTCTGATGGGCGACGCAGGCTGTGTGAGTGCCCACTAACACATTCTGATATGACCATGTCATCACAACTGTACCATTAACCATGAGCACAAATAGTATGCCAGCAATGACTAAATGTCACACAGTTTACAAAAATAAAAAAATAAAAAAAGAAGAAGAGCAAAACCACAAAAAAGGGAAAATGTTTCGTTTTCAAATGAGGAGTTTTTGTTCAGGATGACTCCCTTGGTAAAAGTGGTGCATCATGTGCCATGAGTCACTGTGAAAGAGGAGGGCAGAGAGACCTATACGTACGAGCTCCTGACCTGACCTGTATTGTTCCCCACTGACCACAGAAGTCACTTTGGTAATATAGCACTAAGCCTCAATGACCTGCAAACTATGGAACAGAAAATGCATTTATTGCATCATATCGACAAGGAAAATCCTACTCAGTCCACTCTGACTCATACTCAGCAGATAAATAAAATAAAAGAGAAATTAAAAATGAGAACTTGGATTATTTTTGATTCAAGACTTTCAGATCCATATTCTCAAAATGTTGCATTATTAGGATGAGAACAGAGTTATAGATTATAGAAATAGACTTCATTCCTACTAGCGTACTGTATTTGAACATATAAGACATAATGAATAAGTTACAACTGACTATTGCAAAATAAGGCACAGCATTGTAGATTTAAGGCCCCAACACAAATCTAAATACAAATTAACAAACTTGCTGACTGCAGGGTGAGATGACTGTAAAACCACAATCTGTGGTGCAGAAAAGAAATGACTTCAAAATGTCTTCAGTGCCATTCAGAAATGACAATTTGGGGTTTACCATGAAAGTTTTTTTCCAGGGGTTGTACTGTCCCTATGTAAAGGTGGTGACGGTGGTGGTTGGGGCTGTGTTGACGTCACAAGAAACCTACTGCTACCACAACAGCACAAAGCCTACAACCAAACTCAAATAAAACTTTACCTGTAATACCTTTTCTTTATTTCTGAATTGTTAGAGATTTAAAAAAAAATATATATATATATATATATATATATATATTTATTTATTTATTTATTTTATTAACCTATCCATATTTACCTAGACCATTCATTCTATTGAATGCCACAAGATAAACCTGCTATGTGACTATGGGACTGTATTTTCAAATATTGTTGAATCCTTGATCCATTTTCTAGATGTTCTTTACTAGTCAGATGCAGTAAATTATTATGGAGATTAACCCCTTGAACTCTGAAAAAAAAAAAAACTTTGGTGTTTGTGTATTTTAAGTCAATTTGTCGAGTCAATAGATCAGGGAAAAGGTAAGAAACATCAAAGTACTTCTTCAATCTACTTTAGGTTGATATGACAACAACAGGCTGAGTGCCACAAAACATTTTCACTTATACACTTCTCTGTATGATGCAATACAGTTCAACAGCACCACAGACTACATCCATCTATAAATCGGGATCTCTCTGTGCGTGTGTCCCCACACATGCACATTACAGCAGTGGGGGCGGGGAGTTGCTGAATCCCTACAAGACTCATTGATTGCGGTTCACCGTCTACAGGTGTCTTGTAGTGTTAATTTCATCAGACGAGACTAAATATGTTTGGCAACAACCTTTTTTTCCATGACTAAGACGACACAATGACGAGGCTGCGTCAATGTCCAAAAACGCTGACTAAGACTAAATTAACATGCATTATTGTTGACAAAAAAAGACAAGACTAAAATGTTTTGCATAAAATAAAAACTAAGATAAAATCTCTCTTCATTTTCGTCTACAATCGTCTCTACTTTTCCATCATGAGATAGAATATTCAGCTGTTACTGGGGTTGGGTACCGAGACCCAGTGCTAATACGGCACCGACCGGTGCCTTAACAACCATTATGTACCGGACCGAATAGCAAGGCGGATTTTGGTGCCACTTAAATGCCTGCGCTTCTCGCTGATGCATCCTAAGCGGACATTAGAGGCAACCGAAACATTGCTGCACGGGACGCTAGTTAATACTATACTTGGCAGCAGGTAACGTTAGCTTACCATTAGCTAGCAGCTGGATTAAACACGGTTAAAATGCTGACAGCTAAACGGTGTAAAAGTTTGTCTGTATTTAACTGGAGAGGATTCCAACAGGAGACGTACGACACAGATGTTGCGTTCACTTCAAACTCGCCTCGCCAGCCCCGTGCTGTGTTCAATGTTATTGTAAAATACCCTTTTTCTATTCAGTGGTTGTTTTGTCACTAAACAGGAATTTACTGGTGAAATAAGGAAGAGGCTCGATATTTATATAACTTTATATAATTTATTTTTATATAACTATTTGACTGAAATGGTTATCAGAAATAATCTCAGAAATAATTGTTATTTAAAAAAAAGACCAAAATGTTTTGACTAAAACTCGACTAAGATATATTGAGTTCTTTTTTGACTAAAACTAGACTAAAATGACGAGACTTTTAGTCGACTAAAACTTAGACTAACAAAAAAAGATATGTGAATGACTAGGATATTTGGCACAAGACTAATGCTACGTTTACACGTGGCCGGCTATTTTCATAAACGGACATTTCAACCTCTCCGTTTTCAGAAAAGTGTTCGTTTATATGTACCCATGTAGTATATGCCGTCAATGCAGTCAAGAGCATGCCAAACCTGTAGGTGGCATTGTAACGAGAAGCTCAAGCCCACGTTAGCCAATCAGAATCCCAACAATAGCAACAGCAGCAACCAATCACGTCCTCTTTCTCTCTCTCGGCTGCCTAAACCTCCGTTTGTCTCAGTTTACATGCAAACGAAGATTTGAAAAATCTCCACTTTGGCCGGAGTTTTTAGAAATAAGCGTTTTCTGTGATAAAAACAGGGTTTTCGTGTAAATGAGAGGCCAAACCGCAGGAAAATATCTGCGTCTTCCCTTTGTGTAAACGGGGCCTAAATTAAAAATAGGTGACAAAATTAACACTAGTGTCTTGCCAAAAACTGATCATCTGGCAAAAACTCATTGCTGTCGACCCTACATGCAAATGATGAAATAGGGGACACGCTGAATCTCTAGATGAGTCGCAGCCGAGCCGTGACTGATTGAGCCATGCTGCAACATGTGTTTACAGGTTGGGACTCTCCAGCACGTTGTTTTGTTTTGCACATTTCTCCGGCCGTTCTGTGCGCAGCTCAGCCGGGTTCTCTGCTTCTACTGCCCGGGCCACATCGCTTAAAACTACCACGATGTGTGACCGCTACACGAATAAAGCGGACACGTTGAATCTCTACATAGGACGCAGCCGAACCGCGACTGATTGAACCCGCAACATGTGGTACAGGTAGGGATGCAACGATTATACATTTTGATGGTATGATTATAGTCTGAAAAATAATCACGGTTTCACGATTATTATGCATTAACTAATTTCACTGCTAATGTATGAAATGACATGAACACTTTAGATTTGAATGTGTTATTTATTGCTGCCTTTTGAAACAGAAATAACACCGTAACAGTTTGGAATGTTATGAAAATGATTATATGATCAATCACCAACCTTTTTATTTAAATTCATTTGAAAAGATAAGAGACTAGAGGTGAATCACTCACACCACAAACAAAGACAGTGCTGTCCTTCGAAGAAGTTGGCCCTTTTTGGATCCTGCTAGCTGGTGTCAACAGTTGAAGGAGCTGCTAGACAAGAAGATGCACCTGTCACAGGGAGATGCGCAGCATGTTGCCAAGGAATAAATGTGATGGAGAGATCTGCAGCCTTATGTCTCACAGGGGAAGAAAAGGAGTAAGTAAGTAACGTTAAGTGGTAACGTCAGTGATAGGATTGAGCTGTTGAGTTTTGCCTTGAACAAACGTAATGTTATCGTCAGCTCGCTCACTGTAAACGCAAACGTCGGCTTTTGACTCGTTAGCTGTTAACTGTAACATTACCGTTAACATTAAAAAGGCTAACGTTAGCTAGCTGGTAATGTTAACAAGCTAACAAACACTTAATGTTAACAAACAATTAAATTGCTGTTTAATTGTAACCCGCGTGAGCGCAAACGCGAGCGTGCAGTCAGTTAACACTACGATTAATTAACCGTGACGTTTTAAAGCGTGGTTAATAGTGAAATCGGTTAACTGCTGTATCCCTAGTTACAGGTTGAGTTTTATAAACAAAAAAACAAAACAAAACATTCACGGGGCGCTTTACTTATGCTTTACTTACTTTATATATAAAACCGCCTGAGAACACAGAGTGCAAGTATTGCTTTGGGGGCCTTCTATAACTTATTTCGGAGTACAATGGTTCTCGAAAGCTGCAAGCAGCAATACAGGCGGCCAATCAATCAGCCCATTCCAAACAAGCACGTTTTAAACAGGCACTGCACTAGTCCTTCAAAAGGATCATAAAATTGATCAACACGTCTCAAACCGTTTCAACAAAAACTGAACATCAACAACCCTTGGGAGGTAGAATTTACTGCAGGACTGTTGTATTAGGCCACACTAGATAGTGTATCCAATGCCATGTTTTCTAGTCTAGTACAAAGGTATGCCACTGCCATTTGCAACTAAATTAGATCAAGATGTATAAAGTCATAATAAAATATTGTTTTGTTTGGTAAATACAATGGAACACTTAATATCACCATGTGTGTGACCCCTACTTAAAACAAAAAAAAAATTGCTTTAAAATTCATCAATGCTATTGGACTGAGAAATATAATGGTATAATGGTTTGACGAAACACAAAAAGGGAAATCACATACACGCGAGCCGCCAGCCCTCTAGCGAGCGAGCAAGCTAACTAACTAGCCGACCGGCCAGCCACTAAATTAGTCCAATTTAACAACTTACTGTTTCATCCACACACTCTAGGCACAGCGTAGGAAAACACAGTGATCTCGCAATATGAGTGACAACTTTGTTCAGCTCATTATCTGTAACGTTAACCAGTGTCGCATAAAGACACATTGGGTGGAATTAGCAAGCTAACGTTAACCAGCAACCGCAACAAGCTGCTCGGTCCCTCCACTTCTGTGCCGAGACACAGCGTCGATAGCGACACCCCGGAGATGGACAGTCTGTTCAGCCATCTGAACGGACGCTGCTGTCTCGGCGTGGAGTGAAACCAAGCCGCTGGCTCGCTGATTTAGGCAACGCTGTTTTGTTGTATCATAGCAATGGGTTGCTGCTAAAGGATTATTTACAGGTCAAAAACCACTGCATGCCATATATGTATATGTATAGATGTATAGATGGATAGATAGATGTATAGATAGATGGATAGATAGATAGATGTATAGATGTATAGATAGATAGATAGATAGATATCTACACACACGCACTGAAAGTAGTTCACCACTGTATGGGACCTCTTAAAAAGTAGCAAAAACATGACAAAATGCATTGGAGAATAGACGAGATAAAAAAAGAGGTTTCAAAAAGGAAGTCATTTCAATAGGGATCATCAGGCATAAACCTAAGCAGCAGTCGGCATTAACCAAAGACTTGATAATTTGTTCCTCTCCAATTATAGCCACTTTTGTCAGAGCATCATTTTGACTTTCCTTGACTGGACTCACACAAAAACACAGAAATCCGAGCACTGTGAGCTGCCTGCAGAACATAGCTGGAGTGTTGCCAGGCTGTACAGTGCACATTAAGTCATTAAAGTCCCCATGCTCACAGTCCCTCCCTAACCCCCCAGTGTACACACCAATAACCCCCCCCCCCCAGTACTACGCCTTTCATACCAAACACTGCTCTGCCTTCTGCATCTTAATAGGAGGAGGGAAAATAGAAGGAAGTGAAGGCATGGCAGTCTTAGAGGAAGCCGAATAAATGACTGAACACACACCCTGGGGCGGGCATGCCGGGGGGTTTCCAGGAGGTCGGAGCGAGCGGGGCCAATCGTGTCAAGACGAAGGCGGCAGACTAAAACAAAAATGACATATCAAAGCAGCCAAGCCTTGTAGAAGGGAAAAGAGCAGCCAAGACACCGCATTCAGCTGCACAGCTTGTTTCTGCTTCAATGAGAGACAACACGACCAAAAAACAGCAATTAGCGATAAAAGTGGAAATTCCATCTGCTGCAAAGCGGCATCTTTTTCCAATCAAAAACCAGCTCAAACCATCAAACCATCGGAGTGATCCTATGGCCTTTGATCCCATCCTTGTTTTCTTTCAGGAGGTAGGCAAACTATAAGCCAGGCATTTAAGAGACTGCTTCTGTACCCAAACATTTGTATCTCCCTCCTAATCCATATAATATTTAAGAGCAACTGTTCAAACTTTACCTTGCCAGTACAGCCAAAACTCCATCATTACTAAAACAAACTGACTAGGCCTTGAGGCGACTTTCACTGATTCATGTAGATAAATGCTTTGTCTACATGTAGAAACCATAATCTCTGACAACCTGGATAAACTGGGAATGTGTGTGTGTGTATGTATATATGTATATATATATACATACATATATATATATATATATATATATATATATATATAGCTGGCTTATGAGCACACTTAAATGAGTTATATATTTAAATTAGCTTGATGAGAGCCAGTGTGGCCTTAAACTCAGTTTGCTTCTAATGAGATATCAACTGTTTACTACATATCTTCTTTCCTTGTGATAATGAAGGGATTCCTCCGAGGTCGCTGCCATGCTGACACAGCCTTTAGGTGCTTAAATCCAAAAATGGGTGCATTAAGTGCATTTTAATTGACTTATATTTACCCACTGTATTGTCTTGCAAATTAAAAAGATCTTCTGGCACTCCTCGAAGACTAAAAAGTAGGTCACTCAGTCTCCTGTGAGTCATAGATTTTGGCAGGGGACCAAGCAGAGCAGGTATGGGAGAGACAGAGCTACGGCTGAAAGGGGCCTAATAGTATACTGATACCATTTCATTAGTATTATAAAAAGAATATTCAAGTTTGCTTACAACTCTGTGCATTTTGTGGTACAATGTAATATCAAGTAAAATTGGATGCAGAAGTTTAGGGAAATTAAACCAAGAAAACTGGAATGTTACACACAAACTGCACCTGAAATTTACCCACACACGTTTATATTGTATTCAGGCCTCCTGAGGAACATTTAAGCTTAGTAACTGCATGCAAACTCCTCCACAGTCTTTACATCTCACCATATAAATTCCCTTTAGTAAAGCAGACTTCTCAGATTTCAGGTGCAGTCTCCTTTCTCTCCAGAGCCGAGGCCCCAGGCTTTGCTCCCAGGGCCACAGCACCTTGGCAGACTGGCCAACTTGTGGGGTCAGAGCTGGGCATGAGATTTCCAAACAGCTACTTTTTGAAGGTGGTGACTCAGCCTGGTCAAAGCCGTCAGTCACACAGCCACCTAGGGACGACCACATTTTGAGTCGGCACTGATGTGCACGACTCAGGCCATGTGACCAACACACTGATACTTTCTTAATTACATTGGGCAACTGGCACAAACCACGTCGCCTCAGCCACTGAGCCTCCTCAGCTAACCTCTCCGCCCTCTTCATTCATCCACCCTGAGGGAAAGGCACGCAGGCCAGAGGAAGTATGACTCATCTGAGTAACAAGATGCATTCTTCTGAATTCTCTACGGACGTGTTGTTTGCTAAGTGAAGAGCACAGGAGAGTATGGCAGAGAGAGAGAGAGATAAATAAAAAGAAGTGAGGACACAAAATGAAACAATAATCAAGAGGCTGACTACGTGTAAGAGAAAGAAAGAGGGTTGGGGTGTGAATGATGGGGCAAGAGCGAGTCATCATTTGTGTGGGTTTCCTGGTCCACATACAGATCAACATTTCCTCCAACTCCACCGAGAGAATCCTTGGCTTCTTTTGGGGGTTTTCTGAATCACAGATGGAGACTCCAAGTACTACATCTAAGGATAATCCATCAAGTTTCATCCAAAAAGCGACAAATGACGACAACAGAGAGGTTTTGACGTACAAATCTGCTGAGCATGCAGAGGACAATGAGACATAAAAAAAAAAGACGTATGAAGAGAAAGTGTTGTATCATCGGGTCAAACGGATCCACCACAGCTTCTTCCTAACCAACACCACATCTGCAAAATTTGGCACTTGCCCCTACAGATCATGAGTCTCATACACCACATCACACACGGTCTCCAACTTCTACATGAAGCTATTTCTAGACCGGCCCACACATTGTCCGAAATCACAATAGAAATTGAGAAGCTACACAGCCTTCAGGTCTGATCAACTGACACATAGCTGTTGAAACGCACCCTGTCTTGTAATTTCATGATAAATGATCCGTATCCCACAACTTCACTGTGAGCAGAGGATGAACTTGAGAGATGTGGGAGTAAACCACGTCCTCCAGGCTCCACTATTTAACCCTACTAAGCAGGCTTAGGTCTTTGGACTTAATTAAACCTGACCCTCTCTGACTTAACCTCTGCAGATTGACATTCAAACATTTGAGAAGTTCTTTACCGTTACTGCACTGCTGCACAGTGAACCTATAAGTCAGACATAACTACTGGTATACATAGAGGAAGTGTGCAGTGCAAATTGCAGTTAAGCAGTAAACAAGCAAGTACCTATTACAGAAGAGATTGTCTCACCAAACATCACTGACCATCTTTAGCAGGTAAATTAAAAGGAGAACTCCATGGCTGTAAATTTGTGGCTGACAAGACAACCCTCCTATCTCTTCTATATCTGAAGTTCTGTACACAATTTCCAGTGTTGATCTACACACATATACGCAGGCCACTTACCACCAACCACCGCCTCACAGAGCAGTGAGATTATCATATTATCAATCAAGTCTGGTTTATGGCAGATGCAACACTTGTCATGGTATAACTTCTAAATTGCCATAAAATGCAAGCAGGTCACAGAAGGAGGCTTAATGTAACATTTGGTAATATAATGTTATTAAATTGTCATTTCTCAATGGGATTTAGTACAGGAGCTGTTGCCCCAATTTGTATGATCTGTCATAAAAAAAACAGCCCTGTGGCTGCTGATCTGCAAACAAAGCTGTGTTCGTTAGCAAGATGTTGGTGCTACCATTTTTAATTTCACATAATTTTCCCTGTTTCAAACTGACAGGAGGCCCCATCTCTTCTGTATTAAAACTGTCTTTAGGTATTCTTCCGTTTCACCTGGAAGTGAATTTTGTATCTGCCACAGGAGCCACTGTAATGATTAAAACAGATACCATATACTACGATAAAAGCCCTGGTCTTATTACTTAAGCTGTGTCAGCTTAGGGAGCTTCTCTTCCTGCACACAGCTTGAAAGCCTCTGAAGAGTATGAATCATATAAGCATATCAATTGCTTCTACTGAGTAAAGAACAAAAAAGCTTAAGAGAAATTTGCTGATACTGAGGGCCTATCCAAACTCAAGGACAAGGCATACAATATAATGAATTATCAAATCCTTCAAGGCATTGACAAGTCAAGCCAGTTTTATTTGTTTAGGACTTGGTTATTGATTGGCACCAGACAAAGTAAAATCTCAAATAACAAAACTTCTATAAAAATCTTTTATTTTACATGTCATTAACCACCATATTAACACCCCTTCAATGGAGAGGATGTGTGGGCCCTGACTTCGTTTGCACATTTAGTGCACCAAAACCACTAAGATATTCTATTTTTTTTTTTATAAACACTTCTGTCCATGTACCTCATCCAGTACCTAGACTTAAACTTAATGCAGAGATAAAAATCTAACCAAACATTCATAACAGACTTGCCACAACATTTATTAGCATGTTTGCTACCACAAGGCTGGAATGAGAAACCACCATGCACTACAAGAGCCACCAATCCACCACCCTTTTCTCCTACACTTTCTAAACTTACCCGGCAAGCCCTGGTGTAGTTACAGTAGTTCCCCTAGTAGAAAGGGCCATCATTAGTCAGACTGGGGAAATAAATGGCTTAACGCTTTCAGATAAAACATGTATCTGAGCAAATGTGCCGATAATATTAGACAGCAAACCAGTTGAATTAAACATCACATACTTCCCTCACACTGATTCATGTCTACATCCAACTCCAACCAAGGACCTGAATTGGAGCATATGGGACTAGTCACTGACAGATTCAACTCAATATTGGGGAAGACTAGGCAGTGTATTGCTGGATGAATAAAAAATGAAAGTTTTGTGCCTCAGTAAATTCACTCTCTCCATCCCGTGAGGAGGGTGGGTGGTGAAGGGGTGGGGGTGATAGTGGAGTAGAGGCTTGTTTGAAAACTGAACCAGTGCTGCATTCCCTCATCCACCCATATCCAGCGAGGGGCTCTTTAAAAATTCATTAATTTACAGCAAAAATAGATTAAAGCATCCAGCTGAGCAAAACTCAAAATTTGGCTCCTGAATAACATTAATGATAAACATCTCCCTCAAGCCCGGGGGTGGGGGTGTGGGGGGGGAGGGTTGCCTGAAGAAAGAGTACTGGCTTTTTTCACCTTACAGCACCTTGAGAATAATTTATTTCCAGTCATTACTAAAATAGTGCATTTCTAATTGTCATTTTTAATTACGCTTTTCTACAGATGGAAAAAAGGGAGCAGAGTAAAAACCTGCATAAACAGATTAAAATCCACCCAAGGATCTGCCATTCCCATGATGCCATGCCAATGTCATTCTATTCACCATTTGATATCTCAGCTACAGAGACTCAATGACAGCTGCTTCAGGCCCCAAAAAACGCCTAGAACTGCAGTTACAGTAATTGCTCTGGCCAGCACTAAATGAGGTTCACTTAAGTGCAATTATCCCCCTCTGATCTCTCACATAAAAGAGACTTCTTTAACATGGAGAAGTGGGCTCACACAATGTGACTGCAAACAAGATTCAAATTGGAATCAGGGAGGCATTTCCAGCAGATGAATGGCTTCATAGCTCATCTGCATTCTAGTGATGCACGGCATTTCTAATCAAGACTGAGCCAGTCCTTTCTCACCAACACGGCTTCCATGAGAGCAAAACTTCACACTGGATGTATTCAGAGTTTGTGGAGAAATTTCTAACAAAACCGTCCAGTCATTTGGCCTGAGCCGCATTAGAGAACGATCTAGCCTCCACGCAGAGTTAACAGCTGTTGAAAAGAAAAGGAAGATCCTGGTGTTTTTGCCCAATCCAAGGTGAAAAATGCACTGAAGGACAAGATGATGGGCAATGATGAAGTAAAAAAATAAATAAATATCCAACCTAAAATAACTTCACATTTCAGAGCAGAGAGGAAAACAAGCCCACTTTGGATTGAGACAATCTGTAAAAATACAGAGGCCTTTGACCAACAGCATCACCACTACACCATGCCAAAAAAATATATATATATCAGACATCCTCATGAATAAACTGCCATCTGCCAATCGCATAACACAATAGCTTTTCAGCCCGAGGGGTAAGATGTGGCTGTCTAATAGGGGTTGCTACAGAGAGTACCTGTTGGGTGCAGTCCAACAACATAGGGTGGTGGGGAGGGGGGCTGTGATGGGCATTCATATTGCCACAGGCTCAACTACCACCAGGAGTCTGATAACTGCATCTCACGGATGGCCATTTGAATAATCACTTCAACAAGGGGAGAAATTAAAAAGCCTCTCAGTGAGACGGGGCTAGGCACAGGTCCACATACTGAATTCCAAATGAGGAGCTTGTATTTAAAAAGTAGAAACCTGTTCTAATTCACTCTACTATAACAGATTGCTGACCCTTATCCAATTTAGCCTTATGTCATCGCACTATTCTATTGAATCTATTAAATTATACACTTTACAGATGATGACAAAGTAATCTTTCTTCAGAGATGATAGACGAATGTGCTACTGGCGCCGTACACACACACAAAACACAGGAAGACCTTGGAGAAGTAGGTGTCGTGTTTTTAAACCATTAAGTAAAAGACTTCTCTATAGAACACTGCAGGCTAAAACATTAAAGAGAAGCTGTATCACATCCTCCCATTCACACTTCTAAATAGTTAGTGTGAGAATAAACAGATGTGTAATCTCCTCTATACTTTTTTTTTCCTCAAATGTTAAATCGATTCATCAAAACCTTGAGGTTGTTTTAAATGAGGGAAACATGAGTCACTAACTTCTCAATATGATTTGATGTAAAATAGCAAATAACAACCACTAAAAATGCTTATAAATCACCAAAAACATGCATAAACAAGATCCTTTAAGTCTGAGCCTGCACAACATCTCCAGTCATGAAAAAAAAACACATTGTTTATAAACTGAATTTGAACAGAATTTGATGGATGCTACGGTGAATCTCTAAGGAACTATTTCTACAATGTGTGCTGTGATTCATATTTCGGCACGCAATCTGTAAAGAAAAAAAAAAGAAGCATGCATCGGTTGCACTCTAGGTCTATTTTTTAACAGCCAGCCAGCAAACAACTGCAAAATGTCACTTCCGCAGTCTATGCCAATTACTCCACTTCTGTTTCACAACATATTTGTTTCAATTAATGTAAGTTATTGCTTGTAAAAACAACACCCTTTCTAAAAGAAAAGTAGAATTCCATGAAGGGCATCAAGGATTTAAGTATTTTGTGTGAAGGAGTTAAGATGTCTTTCAGTGTTAGACCGAGCTAGGGACATTGCAATACATAACATTAACTGTGCATGGAGCCTCTCAGAGAGAAACAGAAATAACAGCAGCAGGGCAATTTACAGAATAAGATAGAGTGACAAATGTTCATAGTAATTTCTAGACAATATGATAAATTAAGCTAACCTGGCTCTGCTTACCTGGATGGAGTAACATCAAAACTCAAACACCATTTGTCTTTCTAAAGCTGCATGCATAGCCTTGATCCAGACAGCTCGCTGTAGGCCTGCTATTTAAAGGATGGGTGATTAAGAAGCAAACCAGGTCTGACCTTTGATTGTGGGTGCTGACTAAAGCCATGGGCATTTTGTTAGTTGAAGCACAGGGTCTGGCAGGGTTGAGATATTCGGGGGGAATTTATAATGTTTTGTTTTAGTCATAAATTCAACCTTTTATGCTGGCTGTATAAATAAACTTGGAAGCATGGGGGTATATGATGAACAGCTAATAATCTGCACCTCAATCGTTTAAATAACCGACTTCATTGATAAAACTTGCACAAGTTGACAGCGGGGCAAATTAAGATTTCAGTCATCCATCCTCTAATAATGGCCGTTAGGATAAAGCAAGGGCACCGTTTTGTATACAGCTGCACGCAAATGCCACAGCTGTTTAGTTTAAAGTCGTAGCATTAACTAATCAATTACCTGCACTGTGCGATCACACACACTCTGTTGAAACATCAAAGCAAAGAGAAGCATGCCCTGAGAAATGTCTTGCACTAAGGTCCAAATATTTAACTGCAACACCGTCTGTGCCATCTCAGGGCAATCCACAAGGGTATACAACCACCAGAGGCAAAGACAGTCCTGAGATTAAATTCAGTCCCATAAAATTCCCCTGAAACATACTTTGCACTTGTTGATTGTCCAGCCACATGACAAACCTGCGTCTTCTCATAAAGATCGTTTAGTTTTACATACGAGAATCATTATTTTCTAGAGGAATTTACCAGCCGCCTGAGAAACAGACGAATGACAGACGAGAAAACACACTGCAACAGCTGTGAGTCAAATACCATCAGAGCATGCAGGAAAGCAAAATGACACTGTCACACTTCGCGCGCGCACACGATAGCTATTGGAGGGCTGGGATGGGTCATTTTATCCACCTAATGCGAGGAAAACACATATACAGACAGACAGACACACACACACACACACACAGACAGACACACACACACACAGAGACAGACAGACACACACACACAGAGACAGACACACACACACACACAGAGAGAGACACACACACACACACAGAGAGAGACACACACACACACACAGAGAGACACACACACACACACACACACACACACACACACACACACACACACACACACACACACACACACACACACAGAGCTAGTCCTGGCCCAAGACAGAGCGCCGACAACGCTCAGCTAAAGTTAGCTGGCTACCAAAACTGGCTAGCTAGCTGTCAAAGTTGCCCTGTCAGTTGTCACCGGTTGCACGGCGGTGCTAGCAGGCTAACGCAAGAGCTGTCAACTTGGAGAGTTACAGCAACACGGCCGGGATGTATAAACACTGACCACAGAGAAACACTGACTGGCTCTCTGAGAAAAACGTGTCCCCCGCACGCCCCGCCACAGCGAGTGGAAAGCGGTGTGCCAAGGCCTGTTCACCGGGCTCAATCCCCAGAACTTCAGTGCAGCTCACTTCCCCGTTAAAGTCGTCCATTTCGTGGGCCTTAGTTCAACTTCCATGCCCGTGTAGCTCACTTACTCAGGGTGAAAGCTGATGTGACGGTGGCTCTCTGTAATCCTGACGGTAGTTTAACAGTAACTGCCCCCTCCCATTCCTTCCACCTCCTCTTATTCAGCTAGCGGGGGCTCCCCAGGAGTGTCCTGTGCTCTTGACGTTATCGTCCTGTGCAAAAAAGCGCCGTAGCTTCGCCGGTGTGCGTGCGGTGCCGTGGCGTCCCTCTTCAGCTTCTCTCCGCCTTCTCCCGTTCGCCTTTCTCTCGGCGGCCGAGCCAACATCCGGGACTCTCCCCCCGTTGGGTTAAGTGCCCGGAACTACTTTCAGATACGACGACGCCTAATACATCCATGGACGACGCACATAAAGGTTCTCGTTCTCGTTCTCTCTCTCTCTCTCTCTCTCTCTCTCTCTCTCTCTCTCTCTCTCTCTCTCTCTCTCTCTCTCTTTTACCACCCCTGCCGCCACAGAAACTAGCGCGCGGTCAAATGCACAAGCCGCAGTGGAAACAGCAACGTGTGCACCCCTATACAGTTTATGGTGCACCCACATACGAGCTTGCCTATCAATCAATCAATTAATCAAATCAGTTTTATTTAGGGAGCATTGTATAACCCAGAAAAAAAGCAGAATAAAGTAAAAAGTAGAAGATAAAATGATACACACACAGACACATATCCTTTATATATAGGCCTATATATGTATATTAAGCCATTAATAAGAAAGATGAATGAAATAATTAATTAGTTAAGGATTTTGCCATTAGTAAAGTCATTAGTTCTAACTTACAAATAGGTTCATAAAGGGTGCCTTATCTTAAGTGGTACCAATAATAAAATAGAGAACACAGAAGCTGATGAAAACATATCAAAGATTATATCCCTAATTCAAATATGCATCTTTTTAGGAATATATATATATATATATATATATATATATATATATATATATATATATATATATAGACAGAATACATATTACACACAAGGTCAATGCACAATTTTAGTTGCAGACCACTGCTTAAAAAAGTTTCAGTGCAGTATATGTCCCAGAGTTCTCTACACCATGAATGCTTTTTTATAAATTCTAGAGGTGAAATACTTAACACATTCATTATTATTTTTTTCTTAGCCCATAGTCCCATTTAAAAACAGTTTAAGTTTTTATTGGTTTGTATTGTCCTTTAAAATCCCCCCATGCCTAACTCTAATTGTACAGTGCAAACTGCAGGTTACTTAAAAACCACTACATACCCAAAATGTTTATTTTTTTACCAAGGACATGACCTCAATGTCCTCAATGGTATTTGCAGCCCTGGTCCTCAGTAGTCTCGTGAGTTCACATTGACCTTGTCTTAATTTTCTTTCTTACCTCCTGTAATACAGCTATAGGTTTTTACGTGGGAGGCTATATTTGAGTTATAGTATCATGATTTATTATACTATGATATCTGATATAGAAATAATAAAGTTACTATAAGGGATGGTTCCTAATTGTCTCATCAGTTCAAGTATGAAACATGTTTTTGTTGAGGCCTTGAAAGATTGCCTTAGGCCTACTAACTGGTCATTTCAGTCTACTCGCAGAGCTCAAGCTTCTGTGTGTAGGCGCATAATATTGACAATCAGAAAAATGTCATGGAAAAAAGTTCTATATAAAAACCTACACAGCTCTTTGCTCTTTTAACAAAAAAAAACCATTATTTAAACTAAATTTGCCATAGGGCTATTATATACGTATTTGATTTAAAATATTCTATAATCTTAGCTGTTTTGTATTGTATTGACTTTTGGAAAAACTTTTTTTTTTAGGTTTTATGCATCTTTTCCAATTCCAAACAGCCTAATAGCTAAGTGTCTCTCTCAAGTTTTTATAAACGTGAGCATAGGCTACATATCAACATAATTTGCGAAAACTAATCAGGTAAATCAACATAATCAAAGTTGTATTAAAGGAAGCAGCTATGCTGAAGTGATGTGATCGTGTATTCAGCAGGACAACAGCGCCTCTTGTGGGTTGATCAGGGGTACTGCTATGAATCCTGAAAATCTGTGTTAAAAATATCAATCATTTTAAATAAAAACATATAGCAATGACTGATTGAAACACAGAAATGGAGTTTTTGTACAGACATCACTAACGCTGTTTATCTGAGACTAAAAGGTAAAAAGCTTCATAAAATCAGTCGGAAAGTTATTAAACCACATAATTTCCAATAAAACTCTGTGCAGGTTTTTCACACCATCCAATAATTTATCTCCAAAAGTATTTAACACTCAGCAAAGCAACATGTATTTATTTTTCCCATTAAATTACAGGCTAAGACAATTTCTTCAATCCTTGCAGTCTCTGCAGGGGGGAAATGTTGCATTTTATTAGGTCATGATGCTAAAGTTCATAAAGTCTGACACCTCATTTGAAAGTGAGAAAAGTAATTGACGCACGACATTATTTCATCGGACTCAAAAATACCATTGGTGGTGGTGGTGGTACCGTTTACTGCCACAGGGGGCGCTGGCGGTTTTCTTCAGTGTTTATTAAGACCAAAGAATTCAGCTCAGTGGTTTCAGGAAGTGTACAAGTTGTTGTGAAGCTGACAACCTTCCTTCTTATATACTGTCTATGCAACCTTCTTATTATACATCCATGACAACAACCTCGGAATCTAAAGTAGGGCATTTTGCAGTTTTATCTTTATGTGTTGTGATAAAAACACGCGTTGTTTTTGTTCGATTCATGGTGTTGTCACGGTGGCAATTGGCAAATATTGCCTCATAGCAGGTAACGTGATGTGTTTTTTGCAAAGGAGTGAAGAGGACTCACCCTGCTCCTGTTCTTCTCACCTGTCAGATTACTTAACATTTGTGGATAAATTCAGAAAATTAATTATTTTGTCCTTGACACATTTATCAAGAGACGCCAGCAAAGATACCTTTATTACGCAAACTGTTAAGGTTGAGGTTGACCTGTTAAGTTCACTCACTGTAGTCTATGCATACTGTGAGGTACCATAAAGTTGTGTAAACAGTGGGAGATATAATTAACAAAAATATGTCAAATTTGATGCTGTGGCTATATAAATATATAAAATATCCACACTTTTAGTCCCGGATATGGATCAAGCTCCAAAAGGTCATACACTTCCCATAATGCAGCTCGATAGTCTTTTATTAGACACGTCTTGCATGTCCCATATTTGTTTCCTGCACTTTCTGTTAAAAAGAAATATGGTCCCTAAGCTTTGTTCTCAAATGTTTACTCCAGAAGTATCCTGGTTTTACTTGACTGCAGCTGTGTCTGATTTCTACCGTATATCCCTCATTACATCAATTATTTTCTCAAACTTAACACTCTAGACTAACAAAAGACATAACTGGGTAAACAGGCAGCCTAAACAGATGTTAATGTGCAAAAGTTCCCCATTACACACATCTGACATTCTGACTGCTTATGTCCATCACTGTGCTACATTAAAATCTCTTTCCTCATGATGCCCTCTCTCTCTCTCTCATCAGGTGATGGCTGAACCCAGAATATCTTCCATTGATGGGAAGTTAGCTGAAGAATTTGCCGTTCCCTCCCATGTCGAGGAGGTCAAAGAGAAGATGGCTGCTTTCGCCAGGCATCATGATGCAGCGGGTAGCAGGGTGGTTCTCATAACATCAGGAGGCACCAAAGTTCCCCTAGAGTCTCGCACTGTTCGCTTTCTCGATAACTTCAGCAGCGGCAGACGAGGAGCCTCCTCAGCAGAGTATTTCATAGACTCGGGCTACGCGGTCATCTTCCTACACAGGCATCGCTCCCTCTACCCCTACACACGGATGTTCTCAACCATAAACATGCTGGATGCACTGAAGTTCAGAGGTGGAGAAGGAGCATCCAGTAACTCTGGTGAAGTGGTGGTTAACCAGCAGGTGCTTCCTAACATTGCCAAAGCACTAAAGCGATACCAGGAAGTGAAAGAAGGCAAACTACTTCTGCCCATTGAGTTCAGCACTCTGTCAGAATATCTGCATCTACTCAAAGCAGCAGCACAGGCACTCAGCACAATAGGTACAGATTAACAACTACTCAAAGGTTTAAACCGTGGCTCTTATCCATCATATTGTTCATAACTCCTTATTCTGCACTTAGGATCCAAGGCCATGTTTTACTTGGCTGCAGCTGTATCTGATTTCTATATACCAGCATCTGAGATGCCTGAACACAAAATCCAGTCTTCCAATGGACCTCTTCAAGTGAGTTAAAAAAATTAAAAAAAAAAAAAAAGATTCTAGCAAATGTACTTGCAAGACTTATTTCATTAGCCATGCAAGTAGCATGGCTCAATAGATGGCCATGTCAGCCTGTGCATTTAGCTCTAAGCACTGCTGTGCCACAGTACATCCTCAAAGAGTTGCTAGCATGGCTGTAGACTCTTAACCATTGGTATTTGGTATAATGAGAATATCCTTTTTTCTTCCCTTCAGCTCAGCATGAACATGGTCCCCAAAATACTGTCCCCACTGGTGAAGGACTGGGCACCTCAGGCTTTTGTCATATCTTTTAAGCTTGAGACGGATGCAACCATCCTGCTGGACAAGGCTCGGCGAGCTCTGGACACCTACAGGCACCAGGCAGTAGTGGCCAACGTGCTGGACTCTAGACGGGGTTATGTGGTGGTGGTGACCCGTGACACTCAGGCTGAGCTGATAGTCACAGAGGAGGATGTGAAGAATGAGGTGGAGATAGAGGAGAGGATAGTGAGCAACCTGACATCGGCACACAACAAGTTCATAACTCAACAAGCGGGTTGACAGTTATGATCTATACTGCATGCTTGAGTGAATGACACAGCTATAAGTTGTTGTCGGTCCTCTTACCCGATCCAGAGTTTAGCTTAAATTAATTTCCCTGTTCTGCTGACAAGTTTCTGTATATTCAGTATGCTGTATGGTTGCAAAACCTTAGGAGTAATAATTAACTATAAACACATGCCTTCCCTTGTCCTTTAATGTAAAAACGCATCTAAGCTTACAGTGCATTCCATTTACCTCGGAACTCGGAAGCTGGGAATGACGTCACACCCAAGTTGAATGCGTTCCATTTAGAAATCGGATTTTCATTGTTTTCATTAGCTCTAGCCAGGTTAGCAATGCCAGTTTATAACATACAAACAGTGTAACATGTCCACAGAATATGGACAGCACTGCGTGTACGACTGATTTAGTGAGACACAAATAACACAGAAGTGCTTATAACTGTATATTACTACAGGTTTCACAACTGTTGATACACGGAGCAGCCATGTTGGATTTTTATCTCAGGGTACTCTGTGGTTGCCAGATATCCAAGCTCGGAAATCTGAGGTCAACGGGCGCGTTTCTGACTTTGACCTCGGAAAATCCGACTTACGAGAACAAATGGAACGCACTAGTATAATGGTGTCGCTGTACATGGACAATATACCATTGAAAGTTTATTGAATGTTTATTCACATTGCGCAATGATCTAGAACAGAAATAATATTTTGATGTCTTTTTCTACAACAGTAAATGGCATGCTTTACTACACACCTATAATAAACATTTACAAGTACAGTCAATTGGTAATTTTTCAACCCCATGGTTTCACTTGGCAGCATATTCTGAATTCTCTCTTGGTTACTTAAGTTTGATGCTTTTCTTGACACCAGCACGAATACCAGACAGCTCTCCACTGTATCTTGTGTCCTCCCGACGCACCTCACGCACCTGTTGAGTATGAACAGTGTCAATATTGATCTTGGGAACATGTTTGACATATCAACATATACTCTTGATTTAAACTGATGAGCCTACAGATAGTTTCCCATAAACTTTTAATGCACTTTAGCAGTGTGATTATAAAAAAAAAAAAAAGTGTCTCAATCATATGGGTAATACAAACCTGGCCCTTTCTGCGGATTTTGGCCCGTCTGAACTTCTCTCTGTGCTTGACTCTAGGATTACGGTCAATTTTCTTCCTCTTTGGTGTGAGCCCCTTGTTCTTGGCCATCTGTGGAATTGATAGAGGCAAATAATTAGAAAAGCTGTTCAGAAATGACAAAGTTTAACATGGAATGCATGAAGTGTGAGATACACCACATTAAAATGTATTGGGGGGGAGAAAGCTTTTTGTAAGCTTGATCTGATGTAGCTTCCCTGTATGCACCCGGCCCAAGACAAATTTCTCCTATAGGAGACAAAGGCTTATCTTATCTTACCCACATAACCAAACCACTATATACAATATACAGTACATTTTATCCTCTTTGAGATTTGTCTTATACAGGACTTGATGTTCACCATGCCTAAATTCAGGCATAGAGCAGTTTTACATTGATAGAATACTTAATTAAATACATTGTTTCCCCCAGGGCAGCGTTTCAAGCTCACAAATGCTTTCTTGCTTTAAACCTGCTTCCAAAATGTAGGAATAAAATAATTCACATACAGCCCTACGCTGCTGTAAGACTAAATTGTAAATGAAATCCTGTTTATATAATGTAAACCAGTATAAGATTGTCAATTCAGGTGTGTTAGGCCATGTTGAAATTATCACCGGAGCTGACGGTGTTCTGTTAATTATGAATATTAAGTTAGTCTGGGTGAAGAGCATCTGACTGTAAATACTAATATTTAAGTGTGCGAATTGTTGTAACTGTACCTGGTAAGTGATTCCTCTTTTAGCATCTGGATCTTCCTCCTCATCTTCATTCTCTACCAACCTGCAACAAATTGACAATTTATCAGATCCCCAGTTGATTTTGTCCTAACTGCCATTTCAAAGACTCAGATCATACTTACTCTTCAGCTTCTGAGTCATTGCCCTTTCTCTTCAATTTCGACCGCTCCTCCACATCTCTGTAGAAACGCAGAGCCGCTTCCTCGTCCAGATCAGAGTCCGAGTCCTCCTCATCCTCAAGCATAGTTTCTCCAGAATCCTGCAAACAACGTGCACTCATTACCATTCAAGTTCCATAATAAAACAGCAACAGATTCAAAGTAATATCTGTGAATGAACTAAAAAAACTAAAATCTCACCTTTTCCTTCTTACTGGAGACTCTGGTTTTCTTTCCCTCAGCTGGTCTGCTGGCCTTATCCTTCTCCTCACCAGCTAACAGTTTGCGAAACTGAGGTGAAAGCCGAGCATCTACTGAACGTAGTTCATTGATGAGCTGCAGACAGGTATTGAAAGAGAGGGTTGTAACTAATGTAATGCTCCAGCCCAAATAGTTATTGCTGCCATTATTAAACGATATTAGCATTAAAAACAGGATTCTGTCCAAAATAAGAGTATAGATGCAGTTTTCTTGACATACACAGGACAAATATATTCACTAACCCTGCTTTCCACTGGCAGCAGGTGTTAATGTCAATGTGTGGACTTACATTTCTGTAGGTGAGCAGTCTTTCAATCACTGGATGGTTATGAACAGGGATTCGTTTTGCTTTCAGCACCAAGTAGAAACTGATGTTTGTGCAGTAACTGGGGCAGGAAAGAATCATTAGTCATTTAATGAAGGACTGTGACATGACTCTGCAATATGTAATTATAATTTAATTACAACTTACTTGAGATACAGTTGCTGTTTTGTCTTGAGGTAGTCCGCGCCCTTTGAAAAACAAATTGCCATAGCAACATGACATTATTAATTTGTTTCTCGGTGCTACCCGGCACATATCTGCACAACAAGCTTACAATGCAGCATCCAATGTCACATTTCTCTTATTAATAAATCTAACAACAGCCATTACATAAAACAAAAAGGAAGTTAATGATCAATCCAACAGCTGATTGCAGTCATTTTGAACCTAATCACAGCCATGGCAGATTTCCATGTGAATGCTTAAAGAGCCCCAGGTTAAGCAGGTTATAGGAACGATAACTTTGCTTTGATTATAAAACAGGCTGTAGCTGGTATGTCATACAATACAATTCTGCGGCTTAGCTGATGCTCTAAGACTGATTGTAGGTCTCCATCACAACAAGCGACCTCTTTCTTTTGGGCATTTTGGCATTTAATCAATAGGACAGCTTCAGACAGGAAAGGGGGGAGAGAGGGGGAGGACATGCAGCAAAGTGCCACAGGTTGGATTCGAACCATGGGCCGCTGCAGTAAGGACTGGGCCTTGGAACAAGGGGTGCACGCTCTACCACACATTCATTCTTTCGATACATTGTTTATTAGAAAAATAAAGTATAACCTTTAAAATTCATCCTGGTGACACATTCACAGCTAGAAATTAAGCTAAATGTGCTGACCTTCCCTGGTGGGATCTTTCCGTCCTTGACCATCTGTACGAGGGGCTGCAGCTCATCCTTTAGTTCATTAAGCTGCACACATACAAAATAATCAATTACATGTTGGCCAGTGGCAACTAGGCAAATATATTTAAACTGAAGAAAAAAATCGGAGGATGTTTTACATGCGTTTTGGTTGCATGCCTGTGTTGTACCTTTGCCTTGAAGTCCTGAATAAGGTCAAGCAGCTCTGGTGACTCCTTCTTCAAAAGTTTCATTTTTTCTTTCTGGGACATCTGCTTCAGGTCTTTCACAATCCTCTCTTTTTTTTCAACAGTCTTGTTTTCATCCTTCCCCTCCACAGCAAATTCCTTCATTTAGGCACATCAAACAAACAAAACACACGTTCTATCTTTGCTAGTGGAATTAACTGCAGGTGTACAGAAGACATTTATGATAAGAAAAATACCTGAAAAAAGTTTAAATCATAATCCTCCTCGCTCAGATTTGCAGCTAAGCGTTTTTGGATATTTCTGGCCTCTTCTTCTTCCTCTTGTTCCTCGGCTTCCAACTCGTCTTGCGATTTCCCCTCTTTAATAACAATTGAAAAGTTGCATAACCACAGAGACAACAATACTATCATGAATTGCCTAAATAATATTTCTGGAGATTAGACGCTTACTGGTGGTCACATAGTCAGAGTCATAGAACATCTTCTTCTTGGTGCCCCATGCCATTTCATTGGGAAGATCTGAGGAAGACAACATTACAGTTAAATGGGTATGACAGTTAACCAAATCCTGGATGTAAACTGATGATTTTATGTTTACCTTCTTCTTTTTTCCCCTCTAAATCACTCTCCATGTCCGTCCCCTCTTCTTCTTCTTCTTCCTCCTCCTCCTCCTCCTCCTCCTCCTCTGACTCCGAATCATCTAGGGCCATCACTTCCTCCTGTGAAATTCAGCTGAGCTTGAATTTGTTCTTGAACTACAGTAGATTCATTTTCTGAAGGTAAATCCAAACACCTAAGCCATCACCTCATCATCCAGTTCCTCCTGGTCGCTCTCCATTTGAACACCGCTGGCGAGAAGTTTCTGGGGCAAAGAGACCACAGCAAAAAAAAGTTAGACACAAAACCAGCAACATACACTTACCACAGAATCATTAGTGAGGTAAACTTACTGCAATCTTCTCATCATGAAACTCATCGATGTTGTCCTTAGAGTACTGTGACGATTTCTGAAAGGAAGAGAGGAGAAAAGTTCAAATCTGACTGTTGAAAACAATGACCAACAAGTTGTTTTTGATGATTGAGAGCGGCTTGTTTGATGCACAGATGGGAAATCAACTGCTGTATCAATATCAAAGTATGAGACTTACGATTGTGGTTATTACAAAAAAGTAACAGTATTATGGCGCTTTTCCATTACATGGTACCTACTCGCCTCGACTCTACTCTACTTTTTTGGTTTTCCATTACGAAAAAAAAAGTACCTGGTACCTGCTAACAGGTACTTTTTTTAGTACCTCCTCAGTCGAGGTTCCAAGCGAGCTGAGGCGAGCCGAAAATGTGACGTGAAAACCTGCAGGCTGCTGACTGGTCGGAAAGAATCGTCACTGATCACTGCATTGCTAGCGAGAGACGGCATTTTTAAATAGTTTAGCCAGCGGTGTTTTTTTGCTGCCGGAGGCTCCACGCAGAGCTTTCTCTGTAGCATACAAGTGGCCTGATGTTTATACTTGTGCGCTGGTGTGTGTTGAGTCGCCGTGTGTGTGTGTGTGTGTGTGTGTGTGTGTGTGTGTGTGTGTGTGTGTGTGTGTGTGTGTGTAGCTGGTGAGCGAGGGAGAAGTGAGAGAGTGACGGCGATTAGCTCCGCAGCGAGTAGTGACTCTAGAGTCATATAGTGAGAGAAACAAAGTGTCTGCCCTGTTCTTTCTGACCACGGTGGGAAATCTGGAGCAGTAAAAGTTAACTATCTTGTTGATTTTATGTTGTTTACGGAGAAGGAGAACCAGGAAATGAGTCGGGGGGGAAAATGCAACGCTACCAAGCCACGCCCACGGCAGTCGCTATGACGACCAGCCACGCTGAGGCGGTACTAAAATCTGCAATGGAAAAGGGACGCACAGTGCGCCGAGTCGAGGCGAGTCGAGCAGGTACCGTGTAATGGAAAAACACCATTAGAGATAAGCGGTACAAATTTCTGATCTTATTTTTATTTGTCACTTTTAACTTATTGGCCTTCATTTCCACATTACTACCACCACCTCTAGTTTAGATTCAATATTATGTACCAGAACCTACGCACAACAGTAAACATGAACTGTTTCGGGTACAGTAGAGGCAATGAGTCTGTGTTACCTTATTTGACAGAAATCTACCCATGTGCCTGTTATTTCTGACAATGTGCTAAACAGAACGGTCTATTATGCTTTAGTAAATTAAATCCCAACAAACAAAAAATGCTTTAAAAAAAAAAAAAAGAAGATATTTATATTTAAATACTACCGTTGAAATCCCCGGGAGAGTCTGACACAGCCTGATTCTGGACAGTAAAACAGATTAGCGCTCCAATTCAAGTTCATGTTCTGCTTGTTCAACAGTTGATTGGTACATTGCTATTAAAACACATTCTAAGGGGATTATAATTGCTATTTTTTCAGAATGATAAAGTACAGGCAGACAACAACACTGCAGAAAACAGGCCAGGACACATCTGCTGCGGAGTCCTTACCTTATCAGGGACAGGCATGTTCTTGTAGGCTTCAGGGTCATCTTCATCATATCGCTCTGTCTTCTTTGGCCTTTGTATCTTCACAGCCCTGAGCAATACAAGAAAGGAGACATATGCGTTTTAATCTCTGCTCTGTGACATTCAGAGGATGTTTATATAACTGGCATATCTTTTTAATTTCCTGTAGTAGGTCTGAATGCAAATGTAAGGGTCAGAGCCAATAACTAAAAGGGTACCATAACACGTCCCCCTAACTGTTAATGACCACAATAAAACAGTGCATAGAGGTTAAGTGTAACTTAAGCAGCCCCATTAAAACATACAAACGTGCAAACTCTGATTTTAGCTAACGTTAACTTCAGCCTTGTAGAGATAGGATAGTTCTGGCAATGCGAGACCAATTTTAACGTTAACGTTAGCCAAACTTACCTTTTAGCTCGCACCATGATGGAAAATGATTAAACTTGTTTGCTACACGTTAGCAAACGAAACAGGAGATGAATGACAACCAAGCAACACGCTTCAACGCCAGTACTAATATCTGGAGATTAAAACAAAAGAAAACTGTAAACATCCAGTTGAATTGAGTTGAAGCGAAACATTTTCCACTCGCTCTGGTTACCATGTGCTTCCGTGGTTTCTTCTTCTTCTTTTTTATTGGCGGTCTGCAAAGCAATATGAAAGGTGCATACCGCCACCTACTGTACTGGAGTGTGTAACATATTTGTATTTATAGTGTTGGAAGCGTCGGAATTTATTACATATTTATCTGCGAAAAAAGTTTTCGATTCTAAATGTTGAATGAAAAAATAATCTCTCTGTTTTTCTGACTCAAAACTCAAAATCCTATGGAGCATGGTTGCTGCTGATTCAAAATCAAAGATTTATAGATTTATGAATCAGAGCAATGATTCATAAATCAATTCTCACATAAGAATTGCACACACACACACACACACAAAAAAATTATTTTCTTGCAGAGCGCTAAATATGTATATGTAGCGCTCTGCAAGAAAATAATTTTTAATGTGTGATTGTGATTGTGAATAATGTGTATACACATTGTATAAATGATTCTCTGTCAAATCAGCAGAGGGAAGCACGTAGAAACAGCCGTTACAGACAGACAAAATGCATCACTTAGTTTCCTTGCTGGGGATATTGCATGGGTAAATCAATTAATTTTATGGAGGAAAAAACAGTCATCAATCATTTAACAGTCATCAATCACTCAATCAGTCACTTTACAAGAGTAAACTGTGCTTCAAGTCCCCCAAATCCCAGAAACAATACTGAGGACATCAGACTTCACTGTTAGCTATAGGCCTATTGCCTCTTTCTACATTGGACCTTTAACGTCTTGTCAGCACATGCTCAAAGTTTTACTTTAAAGGTGCCCTGCCACACAAAACCGTTTTTACTTGAATTTCTTGAAATATATGTTTGTGTTATGTCGTGAATGTGAAAATGAACTGCTGCCTCCTCTGTCAGCTCTAGCCAATCAAAAGAAATAAGCGGAGAAATCAGGCCAATTACAAAAGCTGGTCAGTCTGACATCATGTTGCCTGAGTTCATTACTATTCATGAGCTCGCCCAGTTGAGCTGGGTAAAGGATGCTGATAGCCAGGCTCTCATTGGCTAGCTGTTAGCCAATCAGAGTCAAGCAGCTTAGCTTGTTGAATATTAATGAGAACTGGCAAAGTTGGAGGCTTTCTTTACCATGCTAGAATGGCTTGAAACAAGGTAAGCAAGGCATTTTTTCCACAAAAAATGTTACAGAGTCCATGGTAGAACTTTAGACATTACCACAAAGTAATGAAATACGTGTGGCAAGGCACCTTTAAAACAATTTATTACATTTATTTCACACCTTCTTTTTCATAATATACTGTATACTGTTGTATTAAGTCCAGTATGTCCTAACCATATACTGAACAAAATAATCCTTGTTACATCTTTTGTCAATTCATCAGCATTTTCTTTTACACACTTGTATCAAACACAAATGCACTGTACATGTATTGCCACTTGCTGAAGGCTTAATACAATCATAGTTATTCCATTTTTTAATCAAAAGGTTCTTAATCTATAATTTATTTTTCTGTGAGGTTCAGTGGTTAGAACAGCTGATACTAGCATTAACAGAACAGTTTCATGTACTTTAACATTCTAAAGCAAAGCTTTGCTGTATGTACAGTGAAACATCTTATCAAATTCAGGTAGCACTGATATACATTCTATATACAGTATACAGTGGTTTTATTGTCAGATTCACAGCCTGTTTTGGGCTTTGTTTGGGTAATTAACACTGCAGAGTTTGTAACTATCCGCTCCTGGCAGCTGCCTTTTCTCGGTGACAGAAGATGATATTACAGAACATGATGCTCATGTATTTTCTTCCTCGTTCCTTATTCCTGTTCGGTCTCTGCCAGTGACCTCCTCCAGTCCATACTGAGTGCATAACTGGAGCTGCGAGGCCTCTCTCTGGGCAGAAAGTTTTTTGGAGTTCTGTACAATAAAGGTTTCAACTCATCGTTCCTCTTCTTCATCAGGGCAAGAGCAGGCGTCATATGATCCGGGTCGAAACACTGCTAAGGAAACAGGAGATTGACGGCAACAAAAAACATTAAAATCATGTGCATAATCTGAGTAAAGGATTATAGTGCTTCTTTTACTTCAGTGATTTAAAGAGTAAAATCTCTGTGAGATATAAACTTCTTTGTGTAATAAATTTCTCTTTCTCCATCACTCCTTCTTCACAAGTATATACACAGAGAAATACTACAAATTCACACACTTACAGCAGCCTTAAACCTTGGCACTGGGGCTCCTCTGTCATCATCTGTGTTGGGTACACTCAGCTCCAGCATGGACTGGCTCAGTTCTGACACAGCGGTCTTTGGTCCTCTCTTGAGCAGTCCTGAAGTGCTCTGCTGAGGCTGAATCCTCTTCATAATGTCACTTAGAGAGCTGAAGCTCTCAGACTGCGGCACCCTCAGGATGATAGGTTTCTGTGAGCACAGAAATGCATCTCGGTTTTCTCAACTCACAGGAGCTCAAGGTTACAGTAACTCAAGTGTTTGGAAAGGCAAGTTACTTACTCTCGAAGATCGTGTGTTCTCCACATTGAAGATAGTTTCATTTATGCTGCTGTCTGCTTCCAAAATGGCCTCCCTCTTTGACCACTCTTTTCTCTTAGAAGAGGAAATTGTGATTATATTGTCTGTTGGTTTTGTTGCTTTATCATCAAGTCTTGTTGTCGTTCTGTCATTTAAATTGGTGCTCTTCTCTATCGAGAGTTGCTTGAAGTTGGCTTTATTTATTATGTGTTCCACTCTGCAGGAGAAAAAAACCCATTTTATTTTAGATATGACATATTAATACTAAATTATTCCAGGTTTCCTTTATCTTTTGGGTGTTACCTCTTCATTGTTTCTAGAGCTTTCAGGTCTGTTGGTGAGAGTTGTGTGTTGCTATGAAAATAACCAAGAAACGATTTGCATAAATTGTTAGCAGAAAAAGACAAAAAGACAATAGTCTTAATCAGTATAATGTTAAAATTGGCTGTAACAAAACTCACTTGAAAGTTGTTGATTTATCTGGCACATTGTTTCTCACTGGAAAAGTGTTTTCATATACCCTGTCACATACAAAAAGAGATATATAGAGTATAAGTCATACAAACAACCTGTGGCACAAAATATTAAAACTATGCTGTGCTACAAAGGGGAATTTACTCAAAAAAACATTTCCTTTCATTATTTTGGTGTAAGATTCAGTGAAAGGTAAATTATAGTTGTAAGTTCTATTTGTGTAAATGGAAAAGTGAATATGTATTGTATGCTTAATCCAAAGACAATTTAGATCGGTTTAGTCAAGATAATCCATGTACCTTTTCTTATCCAGAAATTGGTTTCCATTGTTAGTAAAACCCTCCATAATGGGTGTATTTTTATCAAATATCATTTTGCTCTGCAGTGGCATTTCCTTGGCCATGATTTCCTCGTGTTGGTCAAGAGGACTGTCAGGGAAGCAGCTGTTTCTCTGGATAACCCCCATGGCTTCCCAGTCCAGGAGGGACTCAGCAGGTGGGGATGGAGGGTTGGCAATCTCAGGCTCCGAATGGTGATGTCTTTGAAACCAGAGATCTGAGTGGTCTTTCAGCTGATGAGTCACATCTAGGCCTACATGAGTACCTGTAACCCTCCATGTGTCTGGCATGGGGAGCGAAGCAGCAAAAAGGATCCTGAACTCCCTATCGAATGAGTCAACAACTGGGCCGCTTAGAACAGTGATCAACTGCCGGTGCAGGTGGGCGTCTGTCCATGTGAGGCTGCAAAGACAGCACGTTACATAACTTTCAAGTGTGTTTAAACCACATAAAAGGAGTTAAAAGACACGACTGCTCACCTGTAGCTGCCGTGAATCACTGTCTCTAAATCCACCAGGAGGAACTTGTCTTTCATTTCCCCAACCACCATTCTTCCCGTCCTCGAACAGAAAGTTTTCCCTCCAAGAACACGGACCTGCATGTTCTGCCAGACCACAAGCTTAAGTTGAAACTCGAGGTTGAAACTTGGTGTTTATCGGTGACAGAAAGTGAACAGCGTGTAATATCTTGTATCATGCACAAGGTTTGTTTAAACAAGAGTCTACAGCCATGATAGGGGCTGAAGCTGTACTTGGCAGAGGTGCTTTGAGCTAAATGATAACATAAGCATTCTAACATGTTCACTGTGACAATGCTGACAATGTTAGCATGTTAACATTAGCTAGTTAGCACTAAACACAAAGTAAAGATGAGGCTGATAGGAGTATTATTAGTTTTGCAGGTATTCAGTCATAAACCAAAGTATTTGGTGTATATGAAAAGTTATAACAAGTCATCCTGAGAGGGGCATGAATGTGCACTATGTTTACTGGCAATCAATCCAGTAGTTGTTGAGACATGACAACAGTTATTGGGATAGATTCTGGAGGAACCATGAATGTCCGTACCATTTGTGCCAATCCATCTTGTAGATTTTAAGATATTTTACTGGATAAGTAAAAACCTTGACCTGCTGGTAGCAGCCTTTGAAAAGTCAGGGGATCACCAAAATCACTCCTCTGGGCACAATGAGTATCTGTACCAAATTCAATCCATCTAGTAGTTGTTGAGATATTTCAGTCTGGACCAAAGTGGTCGACTGACCAACCAACATTGCCCTTTCTAGAGCCACACCCAGATAGTATGGCTAAAAAATGTGCATCATATTGTTATAGTAGCCATGGCATACACCAGTAATTAATATTATATAATTAATATAATTAGTCTTTCCCACAATTATAGACCGTGTTTTAAGGTCTGTTCATTTTTGAGTCGATGTTCATTGATTGCATGTACTGCATTCATGAAAATTTTTCAATTTAATTTCGTTTTCAACATCAGGCATAATATTTCATCCCTCGATAGAAACACAGACACCACTGAATGATGTGCAACCAGTTTAACCAGCTATGTATTGTGTTATACTCCTAAGATAATCATGTCAAAGTAAAAGCTGTCTCTCTAGAGTAGGTATGCAGTGTGTCAAGTTTTTAAATGATACTTACATTGAGATGTGACCTTTGTTAGAAAGAATCCCATAACACAATGTGTTGAATCTATTAGACTGGTGGTGCTTGGTTTTGGAAAAAATGTCAAACATACACAAATGATTGGCTGCTAGGTGTGTGCTAATTTGCAGGAGGTGAGGTGACTCACCGGATGCCTGAGCCTGTTGAGTGTGAAGTTCTCTTGACTGGATCTTTGGTTCAGTATGATGTAGACGGGGACACCCCGGGAGGCAGCATTGTGTAAATCACCAATTATTGCACCATCTGTCAGTCGGTCTGTCACAATGGCAATTACCTGCGTAGTACACAAAATGTCACTAAGCCTGTAATTGACAGGATCATTCACAAAGTGGCTTACACAAAATTTAACTCTTTATTTTCTTATTTTATTTCACTGATGATTAGATGAAAATAATCATATCAAGTATTACCAGCAAAATGTTGTAAAGTAAAAGGAGTTTCTTTCAGAGTGCTATAATATATTGTTTTAATGTTGTAGCTGTTGCAGGTTGCGTCATGTGTGAATACTCTATATACTGTGGAAGAGTTTAAACTAAAGCAGTGCCTTTTATTTTTTTGTTTATTCTACATTTTTCAAGTAAAATCTTAAACTAAAGCCACCAATTAAACGTAGTGGAACACACAGTGCAACATTTCTCTCTGAAATTAAAACAAATGAAAATAATAATACTACAAGTTCCCTCAAATTAGTCCTGATGTGCTCCACCTCTACCCATACAAAGAAATGTGTTGTGATCATCCATAAAAATCATATTTGCATACTTGGCCAGCCTTTTGCAAATGCCGTCTGATGATCTGTCTGACAGGAGGTTCTCCCTCTGCAGGAGGACTGGTGTGGACTGTAACGCTTCCCTTTGACACCCAGGGGCTTTTTTCAGGCCAGCCCAGCTCCAGGTTTGGGGCTGGTGTGTCTGAGTAGGAAGGGAAGTAGGTGGAACAGATGTCCTCCATCTCTGAGCTGCCTTCCTCTCCATTCTCCTGTCGTTGCACCTGTAGCGGATTAAAGCAGTAGTCCTGAGCCCAGCTGGTTATCTGACTGAGTTCTTCAGAAGACAGGAAGCAGCCGGAGCGCTCTGTGCCAATGGAGCTGTAAAAGGCCTCTGGTCCTGCATTTAGGAGTCTCTCGACTGCTTGACGCTCCTTCTCACAATGCAGGAACTCTGGCGAGGACTCATTCACCGGCAGGAACTCTACATCCTTATCGAGACTCTGCTCTTGGGAGTTTGACATGACCACAGCCTGGTGTGTCTCTGAGAATAAGTGAAGTCAAAGATGATCCTTTCTGAGAAAAGTCAATTTAGGGTTCACAAGTTCAGTCCTGAGCACATTTTATGTTCTGCAGCAGCCTTGTCCCCACCTCATGTTGACATAAGAAAAAAAATCAATGATTAAAAGTGATCAGTGTGTCTGAAAAAAATAAATAATCAGTTAAAACACACAAATATCAACACAATGTGAAACTCACCTCCTGGGCAGCATGTCTCATCTCTCAGGCTCAAGTATAACTCAAAAGCTCACGGTAGCTGTAGCTCTTCCTATGTTCCCACCCTTGCATGTCATCTTAACTACTCCACTCCTTCTTACCAACATTGTTCTCAGATTCCAGAAATTCTGTGCAGCTGACAGATCATTTGTTTGCCTCGAAACACAAACTTCCAATCCTACTGTGGCTCTCTGATCTTCACAGCTGCAGTAATCAAATGAAATCATAGTCTATGATATTGTAGTTCCAGGTCATACACCTTCTAAACATATGTGAGGTGTGTGGCAAAACTATTACCATGTGTACTTTATCTAAGAGGCTGCTTTTTACCTCCCAGTTTCTTTTTTGGACTGGTCCAGCCTGACAAGTAGGTTTGTTGACACTGTATGTTCCCATCTAAAGGTGTCAGGTGCAATCACAGCAGTTTCTGTTTTATTTCTTTGTAAATACCTTTAAAAAAAATGTGTTATGCATCCCAATACTACAGTTTGTTATCATTTCATTATCACAATTGTCTACTAGTCGGTAGAAATAGTGCTAGCATACTTTAACAAAGTGAACAATGGGTGCAAAGAGTGATTAGATGACAAAGATGGCGCACCCTTTTGCAACCACTGTGTTATATGTGAGGATTGCACATGCACTGTGTTACGAAGAAAGCACTTAATACAAAACAAAACAGGCCTTATGCAGATTTAGCCTTACAGGAATGCTCTTTAGTAAAGGTCACGTCAACAATAGGTGTATTGATTTTTTAATACGTAAACACAGATATATACAAAATACATCAAAAACTGTAATCAAAATCATACATTAAGCACAAGTTTTATTTACCTTATATTTCTATGTCAGAATGCTTTTTCTAACACGTGTCTTACAGCATGACTGAGTTTTCTTGATCTGGTAACAACAACGTGCCTCATGTGCGCTTACTGATAACTGGAAAGTAAGTGCAGAGCATCACACTCTTATTAAGAGGTTTTTCCAGTTTTTGGCTCACTGCTTCTTGCGCAGGTGGACGTATAGGACTCCACTAACCAAGAGGAGAGGGACACACAGCCACGCCAGGATGAAACAGTAGCCAAAGCGTCCCTTGCTTAGATCTCTGGAGTCACTTAAGATCTCCTTTCTGTGGAAGGTGAAGATGAGGCAAGCAGCAAAGGTTGTGAAACCTGCAAGAGTAACACATTAAAAAGCTTTAGTTCCAATTCTCATCACAGTCATATTAAATACACATCAGGGACTAATGAAGGAAATATTTAGTAACAAATGTTTTGCAAACGGATAAGATCGCATTGTTCTGCATTTTTCTTCTGTCATCAAATACCACAAAAAGACCAAAGCCAATGATGCAACAGTCCGTCTCTCACTTCTTTCCAGCTTCCCTAAACTGTCTGTGGCAGTCAGCTTCAAGCCCATTGGTTTCTACTGAAGATGTAAATCTTAAATGGGCCAGACATTTATTTGTCTAATTTTTTGAAAAGGCTACAGAATTTTCTAAAACAGATGTACACTGTAGGTTTTAGCAAATGTTACAGTAGTAAATAGTGCTTTTGTTAGTGACTATTTTTAGCTGCGGATTGATACACATTTGGCGCTCTAGAAAGTATTTGCAGCAGCACGACAGTGAATGTGGGATTGACTGAAAATAAACTACATCTTTCACATGGTCATCGAAATGAGTATACAGGCATGATTCATAATGGAGTAGAAAATAGCAGACATTTAAACCATGCTGATTTTATTTATCAAGTCACACCCTGATATACAGGTCTACTCTACAACTATAAAAAACAAAAAAGCCAATTTAAAAAAAGGATTGCAGTTAAGTTATTACTGTCATAACAAATAATAGCTTTGATCGTCCCTTGAAAGAGTGAAAACATAAAATGTTGTCACGTTTTTATTTTCATTGACAAAATTGTATGTGGCTTATGGAATAAGACACCTGCAAAGGCCTGACAGAGGCCTGTGAAGTAGAAGAGTCCTCCTTTGGATATGGTGAACAGCTGACCCAGAAAAACCAGGAAGGAGATGCAGGAGAAGACCACAGAGAGGACCATGAGGGCCTGGACAGACTGCAGCCAGTCTGGGAGAGCATGTCAGAGAATGAGAGTAAAATACTGAGTCACAAGCAAAACACAATGCAAAATATGACCAGTGAATAAATGAACCAGCATGCATACCAACATGTATGCAGGCAAGCACGCAGAGAAATACTGCATTTACCGCTTTCATTAGTAGCAGCACACATCCAGGTCTGTGTGGCATTATCATGGAAGCAGTTATACCATAGGTCTGTGATTTCTAAATCATCCCATATCCACCAGGACTGCAGAAAGAAAGAAATATTTTTGGATCAGATTTCAAAGACAGTTTCTCAGAATGGCACAGTGCACAAAACCACAGTGACGTGCAGCATTGTTGTGTTTGGTTTTATTCGCACTACACAGGGATTAACGGTGACATCTACTGTAAGAAGAAAGACAACACAAGTTAAGGCATCAGTTTACATGGGAATCACCTTCTCCAGGGTAGCGACGACGAGCATGGCCAAGGTGACCAGATGCAGCGCAGTTACAAATATGAGCAGGAAGACCATGGCTGCTTGGAGATGAGGGAAAAGTCTGGTATCCTGCATAAAAACAGCCCTGCTGTGTTATTTTTTCATTATAGGATGGTGTCTGTACAAATCCATTAATGTTATTATTGCTGGTTCCAAATAGAACCAACCAGCTCTGTAGTCAAAGAAACACCATTTCGTCCATGTCATTTAAAATGGCCAGCAGATTTCTGAAGGCAGTGGCCTGTAACAGTGGACCCTCTATCTGCCTCTTGAGGAAACTCTGAGCATCCTTATCATGGATCTCAATATCTGCACTGACGATCTCTGCCCATTTATTAGGCCACAAGTATGCAACGTCTTCAGAGCCTGTCTAGTCTCTGAGGATCAGAACATCACCTCCCTGTAACCGTTGTAAACAAGCATGCAGTCTGAACCCCAACGGTCTGACATATTGTTGTGTCCTTTTTATGAATCTGGGTACAAACTGTATACCTAGTATAAAAAGATGACAATATGTCATTCAGGTTTAATGTAAAAAAATAAATAAAAAAAATATGATCGTATTCCCTTTTCTTAATACAGTATATTCAAACACATTCCCCAATGACTCACACCAAAAGCTAATGCATATAAATTAAATGACAAACAACTCTGAATAAGAGTGATGAATGACTCAATAATTTGATCCACTTTTTCCATTAGAGACATTTTTGAGGACACAAAAAGAGGAAATCACATTATTAAGAAAGACTTTTTGGGGCTGGTTCCTTTTTAGTCTAAGTTCCCCTAGATATAGTTATAAAAACACTACTTACAAAAATAAATAAAGACAGACATTTGCATTGTGGCCTACTTACGTACAGTAAAAAACTAAATAAGGAATTATTCAAAAACATGTGTGCTGTTTTTCTACTATAATATATGTGGTTAAATCTAGAAAGGGCATAATGCACAAATCAAATGCATTTCATTTTTCCAATCAAAAGTTGAGTCTAAAATATCAAAACTGTGCATTTGCTACATTTGTTTCTGTGGCCAGAAAGAGAGACTGCTGCTTGGTTTCACAATTCATTATACAAGCCTAAATGTAGGACTAAAGGAAAATCTACTAAATGTAGACATTTCCTTTTCCTAAATTACCTTTCCACAACTGTACAGTACCCTTTCAGGAGTGGGTATTCTACGCCTTGCACATGTTTGTCTTTCTCATCCAGCTCTGCCCATAGAGGAGAACCACTGTTGCTATTAAATTGTGGACAATTCAGAGAGGCAAGTGTTTGATTACATACTACTACATCTGGTTTATGTAACATTTTGAGGTAACTGGCACAGACGAATGAAAGTAACCACTGAAATTGTAAGCACTGTGGAAGAACAGAAAAGCATCCTCATAAACATTATAATAAACAATAAGTAATAATAATAAAATATCATAATCATATCATGAAGGACTCTGCACATTTGGGTGTGACCTGCATCTCATGTGGCAATAGTTACATCATACTTAACTGTGTGAAAATCCAGGAATGACATTTCTGTTTATTCCAACATAACCCAGATGAAGTTCTTACCCTTCAGCTTCAGTGCCTTTGAGTCTGTACCCTTGACCGTCTTTGATTTTTTTTCACCCAGTTGTTGTTATCCTCCCTCTTTTCTCTTTTTGTCCTCACAGACGTTTTAGCTCCAAAACTTTGAGAGAAGGGTACAGATGAGGAATGTGGAGTTAGATATAGGAGGAGTTCTCAACACCCATTTCCTCTAAAGTTTCTCTGCCCTCCCCCTCAAATCTGTGGTCTGGACCAACCAACTCAACACAAAAAATAACATTCCTCAAGACCTGCATAAACCCAGAACATTTTCTCAAAAGCTGTATTGCCGACATCCAATCTGCATTAAAATTTGGAACAAAATATGATGCGGTAATAATCTATTATTCAGACTTTACCGAAGGACAAATATAATCAAACATTGAAACACAATTGTCATTACTCTAACAGTGGTAGATATGTGGGCGGGCAATGGTTACATTTTGCCACACTTTGTGCCAGCGCTGCACATGTACTAATGCTGTTCTTCCGGCAGTGCAGCTTGGCATGAAGACCACCACAGTATTTTCAGAGTGAGGGGATTGAAAGGCAGGAAGTATGACTGATTGCTGCCCACTTTTAACTGGAAATGTGCAGGACATCTCAGACCCAAGACACAAGTGTTTAATCTTAAATTGAATCCCAATAAAAGCATAAATACACAACACACATTAACATGCCATGTTACCGTAATGTCGTCAGTTCCATTACAGCCATGACCCCTGTTGCATGTACCCTCTCTCTCTCCCCCCTGTTTTCAGTCTGCCTCTTCAACTATCCAATAAAGGTAAAAATCATCTCATAGTCTATTTTAATGCTGTTTATATTGATTGCACCTACAGACATCTTTATTTGGTCTCCAAAATTGATGTTGTCATTAGAGCCCGACCAATATATCAGCGGGCCGATATTATTGGCCGATATTAGGCATTTTCCAAACTATCGGTATTGGCATTTATAATGGCCGATAAATGAATATTTAAAAAATAAAATAAAAACAGACAAAACACCCTTCAACCATGTTATGAGTGTTGGCGTTGCATAGTTTGTCCACCAGATGGCACTCTACAACGCCCCTGTCGGCAACACTTTTTGATTTTTTTGTTGTTATTGTGTTTTTGTTCAAAGGACTTTAAGTTTCATATCTTAAGTTTGTATTTTTATACATCTGTTTATGTTTTGTTATGCGTTTCTGGATTATTATTTTTTAAACATACAGTACTGTGCAAAGGTTTTAGGCAGGTATGAAAAAATGCTGTAAACTAAGAATGCTTTCAAAAATGGAAGTGTTAATAGTTTATTTTCATCAATTAACAAAATGCAGTGAATGAACAGAAGAGAAATCTGGTGTGACCACCCTTTGCCTTCAAGACAGCATCAATTCTTCTACGTACACTTGCACAAAGTTTTTGAAGGAACTCGGCAGGTAGGTTATTCCAAACATATTGGAGAACTAACCACAGATCTTCTGTGGATGTAGGCTTCCTCAAATCCTTCTGTCTCTTCATGTTATCCCAGACAGACTGGATGATGCTGAGATCAGGGCTCTGTGGGGGCCATGCCATCACTTCCAGGACTTCTTGTTCTTCTTTACACTGAAGATAGTTCTTAATGACCTTGGCTGTATGTTTGGGGTAGTTGTCCTGCTGCAGAATAAATTTGGGGCCAATCATACGCCTCCCTGCTGGTATTGCATGATGGTTAAGTATCTGCCTATATTTCTCAGCATTGAGGACACCATTAATCCTGACCAAATCTCCAACTCCATTTGCAGAAATGCAGCCCCAAACTTGTAAGGAACCTCCACCATGCTTCACTGTTGCCTGCAGACACGCATTATTGTACCACTCTACAGCCCTTCGGCAAACAACCTGGTACAGCCAAATATTTCAAATTTTGACTTTTTGGCTGCAACTCTTCCATGAAGACCACTTCTGGCCAGACTTCTCCGAACAGTAGATGGGTGTACCTGGGTCCCACTGGTTTCTGCCAGTTCTGAGCTGATGGCACTGCTGGACATCTTCCGAATTCAAGGGAAATAACCTTGATGAGTTTTTCATCTGCTGCACTAAGTTTCCTTGGCCAATCCTCAACGTTGCCCATTTCTTTGTGCTTTTTCAAAAGAGCTTGAACAGCACATCTTGAAACACTGCTTTGAAATATTTGTATGGGAGAGACCTTGCTGATGCAGAATAACTACCTATAAACTATAATTGGTTGATCATACACCTGACTACAATCCTACAAAATCCCTGACTTTTTGCAATTACCTATAAGAATTGATGCTGGTTTGAAGGCAAAGGGTAGTAACACCAAATATTGATGTGATTTAGATTTTTATTTTGTTCACTCACTTTGCATTTTGTAAATTGATAAATATAAACAATCATTATTTATATTTTTATATATATATTTTCTGTATATCGGCCGATTTACTTTTCTTTACTTAAAGTGCTCATATTATGCTCATTTCAGGTTCATAATTGTATTTAGAGGTTGTACCAGAATAAGTTTATTAGCTAAATGTACTTGAAGTATTAAAAGCAAAAGAACTCTGCAGGGGAAAAAATGGCCACTATGAGTGTAATATAGGCAGAGGTGGGATACACCCTATATGTCAATGGATACACCTCAGTTTTATAGTTTAGGCAAATCTATAACAACAATGCACGCATAACAACTAAGTAACTTACCTCAAATTAAAAATAGGATTTATAAAGCAATTAGTTACATTCCACCACATACTTTTAGTCTAGATTAAGCCAAAGATTATGTGAAATGGATTCTTACACAAAGATTTTTTTATTTTTATTTTTTTTACTAATGTTTACCAGTGAATCTAAACTATTCACACTGTTAACGGTCCCACAAGACTCCTTCAAGGACCCACGGACAGCCCACAATCCTCGTGCGCGTAAGAGCCGTGAGTTTTTACAACAAGTAACAGAACCTCGCACCACCACTTCCAACATACTTTACCGTTGATTCAGCTTCAACCCTTATCACGTTTTCGCTGGTATTGACATGGAAGTCTCGAGTAGCTATACCGTCTCAAAGTTTATAGGGAGTTGAGTGAGTGCGTACCGTTAACTTTACCATTGGACAACGGGGAGACGGTCTCGAATGTTTACGTCGTAGTGTTAGAACGCGAGGCTGAGTTCTGTCTGGATGCCAGTGTGAGTTGATTTTCGGTGTTCGGAGTCGATCTCGGACTTTTTGAAAAAATGACAAAAAGTTCAAGATGCAATGTGATGTGATTGATAAACTACGGTCGAAAGTTATTTCCCACCGTAGGACAAATGGATCAACCAGAGGTACCGAACACATTCTACTTTTTCTTCGTTTAACTTAGCTAACGCTATATCTAACCTAAACTGTAGCTAGCTAAAACTTTGGACCGTCAAACAGTTGATGAATGTAGTTAGCTCTGCAAGATGGTGATTAAATTACATTAACCCCTCAACATACTGTTGTTACCCTTTTCCCCTTGTAATTTAAAGGTTGAAACCATCACCTTAGTCAAGTCAACACTATCACACAACAGTATCATCCGCTTATCTCTAAAAGCTATGATGTTTTTTTTATGGCTGCGCCATTGCATCAAATGGAAACGTTGTAGCTAGCTAGATGTCTTGCAATCTTATATATATGTCAATGCTTGCAATAAGTTTTCCTACTGGCATTCATCCTGATAGTTTGCATCTTTTGGGATCTTCACTAGAATGTTAAACAAAGTTCTATGGGTTTCAGCAAGTGTGGCTGCAGAGCATGTGATTATAATGACTTTTAATAAGGGGTGAACGTTAATACACAGGATAAAGTTTGGTCAGTTAGCGGTTATAGGCTGTTCAACTGCAACACATTGGCAATGCCAGCTGTCTCCACTGAGAGAAACAGCTGTTCCCCAAAATGTGCTAACAACTTAAATCACAGCTAAGAGGAGCGTCAGTTATCTCACTCTAGTTCAGAGTTAGAGATATGTATCATCATTCATAAGAAATGTTTTGACGTCTTGAGATGTAACATGTAAGCAGCATCACTCCCAGGAAAAAAAACACAAGGTTGATAATCACTTAATCTTATCCTAAAACGTTGTGTATAATCTTTTAGCATCATCAGTTTCCCTTACAGGGAGTGAACTGAAGTGACAGTGTGAGATAAAAAATACATATTTTAATAATGATATCTAGGGCTGGGCAATCGATATCGTGATATGAGAATAGATATCGTCTTAGATTTTGGATATCGTAATATCGTTATATGACACAAGTGTTGTCTTTTAGTGGTTTTAAAGGCTGCATTACAGTAAAGTGATGTACTTTTCTGAACTTACCAGACTGTTCTAGCTGTTCTATTATTTGCCTTTTTCCCACTCAGACATTATGTCTACATTACTGATGATTATTTATCTAAAATCTAAGTGTGAAGATATTTTGTTAAAGCCCCAATTGTCAACCCTAGAATATCGCTGCAATATCGATATCTAGGTATTTGGTCAAGAATATCGTAATATTTGATTTTCTCCATATCGCCCAGCCCTAATGATATCCTATTCACACATTAAAATTATATAACGTTAACATTAGAGACTGATTGGAAAGATGTAATTCAGTTTCTCCTCCAACAATGCAAGACAGTAAGCCCTTTGTAAGTATGAGATAAGGTGGTTTGTCTGTGACCTTGTCCACATACAATCACCCATACCATCTCTAGGAGGAGCCGGAGCAGATCGCTACATGGTTCAGTGAGGAGGGACTCACTGTTGACTCCCCTATGGAGGCTAAGCTGCGTTTGCTATGGACTGCCCTCCAGCGCACAAGAAGTTGTCTGAGCAGTGTGACATGGGAACTGGACACCCAGCGCTCACAACACTTAGCAGAGATGGCAGAGGTAAGTTATCGCTGTTGAATTACCAGTGACACTAGAAATTGTCAAGAAGAGCAGAAATAAATGAAGGTTTGTGTCCACTTTCTGTCTGTAAGGTACGCAAGTCCTTGGAGCAGATCCGAATCTTTACAGAGCACAAAGATGTTTTGGCTCAGGAGATACAAGACGAAAACGATCAGCTCAAGGAGCAGCTACGACGCCTAATATCCCTTCAAGGTTGGACATTTTTACCTGTACACTACCTACAAATATGAATACTCTTACAGCATGAGAAGTAGTGACAAAATTCTAACTTCTGGATCTTTATCTGCACTATGACAAAGTCTTTTTAAACTGTTGTATGTTTTTTTCCCCCCTAATAGAATACATATTTTAAGAATATATTGCAGGCATTTTTGTCTTATACACTGAAGGCTTTCAACTGTTTTTACGGTATCATTCACAAGTTTTTCTTCAACACAAGCCATGTTAGCTGTCCTGTCTTTTTTTTTTAAGATTATTTTTTGGGGCATTTTTAGGCCTTTATTTCCACAGGACAGCTAAGGACATGAAAGGGGGAATGGGGGGGGGAAGAGGGGGAATGACATGCAGGAAAGGGCCGCAGGTTGGAGTCAAACCCAAATCTCTATATGTGTGCGCCTGCTCTACTAACTGAGCTAACCCGGCCACAGCTGTCCTATCTTGATGGATAATTTTCTAAGACGTGTCATTCTTAAAGTTAGCCCCGCCGGGACTCTCTCATCCACTGTGTCCCGGATGGTTCCATAGAAAAGCCCAGGGAAGTGGCTGTGTGCTGCTCTTTAATGGAGGTGGAGCGGTTAACTGGATGTAGGCTACATTTACCAAACCAACTGTCACAGCGGTTGAGGAAGAGGCAACAAGGAATAGGCAAATGCAGACAATATGGCAGACAGGGACAGGTCAGGGATTTATTGATGACATGAATGTACATAAGCTTACTGGCATGGGGTAGTAAGTCTGAACAGAAGTAACTGAGAGTCCACGGGTAACGGGAATGGGGAAACGTAAAAGGGTGCAGGCAGAGACAGGCACATATACAGAGTCAGGTTCCAGGTAACAGGAAATGTGTTGCAGGGTAAGGGGCTGAATGAGAGAGTCAGGTGGCTGGGACAGGTGGGAAAGTCTGGTGGATGGATGGGGAATGACAATACAAGGGCCTGGGGAAGTGGGGATGTGGCAGAAAAGCAGAATGGACAAAACAGGACTAAGGCAGACCAACCAGTTTTAGTCTTCATCCTTGAAGAACACAAGACATGTTGGTAAAGCTGACTTAAACTGACTGCCTTCTTGAGACAAGACTCCAGACAAGACAAGACCCCAGACACCCCCAGTCTACAGATATTCAGATTTTAAAGCATTAGAAATCCTACTCTGTCATCATTCTCTGTTGTGATTAGATGCCCAGATAAGCGAGGTGGCTAAGATGCTGTACCAGCAGGGTCTCACAGAGTTGATTCACAGCAGCCCCAGTGAGCAGGTGGCCTATCTCCTGGTGGAGAGAGCCTCCTTACTTGAGATGAGTGAGGATCCTAACAATCTGACGGGTGATGGAAACGCAGTCAGCCCGCTGGGGTCTGAAGCCCAGGCACTGAACACCAGTGCACACCAGGTTAGAGGAAGAAGCTTAAAGATTTTGTTTCAGTTGTTAAAAGGGCATGCTGTACAGATAATTTCTCTGTGGGCAAAGAACTTATATTATGTGATCGAATGTTATTCCACAGTCTTCCCACAAGGGGGCACCACGTCACAGCCAGAGCCCATGGAAGAGACTCTTTGGACTCCATAAAGCTTCACAGAGCAAACATACTTTTATTCCTGTATGTCATTTTATCTAGAGTAATGTTCCTGTATCCCATACTAACAAAACACTAAGTGCTGCACTCAGGTCAGTTGAAAAATCAGGAACTATCAGCCACGCTGACTTCTTTTTTGTGTATCCTAAATTGCACGCTTGAATATGAGGATCTTTTTGCATGTTTCAAAACGTCCGTTTTAGCAGTATCAACATAAACATTAACAACTTTTTTTGTTCCAGTGTTATTAAGCTTTGTTACCACCTCAAGCTAGGGAACTTTGCATGTCAGGAGAAATTCAAGATGCTACACTACTGATGCAGTGCACCTCTCAAGGTTTCTTGTCTGTTCTTGCATGTATTTATGAACATTTCTCGTTTGTATGCCAGTCCCTCCAGAAAAACGTGATTATGCGATCGTAGCCAAAGTCCGCATATTCATGCGGGGGCCGCACATTTTCAAATATGCCGCACTTTCGCCGCATAAATTGCAGATTTCCGCGCAAAATATGATGTGCTTGCATGATTTCATAATCCTCGCATTTTCGTTGCAAAAAAAGTCACATATATCTTAGCAGAAAGTTGAAAAAATGTTGCGTTTACTTCACTATAGACAGTATGTACTTCACACAAGAGCAGCCATTTTCCCCTGTTGCAATGTGAACGTTATGAAGTGACGTAATTACGCGACGTGAACATCATCGAAAATCAAATTTCTTTGTTTAAGTGCTCCTGCTGTCTATATTATTAACGATTTTTGAAAGTCTGTCTCTTTTGTATCTTTTATTTCCCTCTGTTTAGACTATTACTTTTATTTTTACTTTAATATATTATTTGTATATATTGTTGTATCTTATTTGTTTACTTATTGCAATGACTGAATATCTGTAAACTATTTTTGGAAATTAAGTTTAAAAAAAGCAGGGTGTTTTTGCAAGTTCACACATTTTTTGCAAGTTCCCGCAATTTCATCGCATAAAATTGCATAAATATCCCGCATATTCCATATTAATATTAATATATATTAATATATATTCCGCATAATCAAGGATTTTTGCCCGCAACAATCACAAAAAAATTCTGCGTTTTTCTGGAAGGACTGGTATGCATTGGGGTTCTCTTCAAAATAGGGTTATCAAATTCAATTTTGGTCATTTGGTCGGTTTGCTCTTTTCCTCTCTCTTCAGGCTGAGGCCAGGCATTTGGCTGGCCAGGCAAGCAGCATGGAAAGGGAATGTTCCCGTCTGGAGCGGGACCTGGAGGAGGGCTCCCGCCGGCTGGCCATGGCCCACAATGAGATCCGGCGTTTGACTGATGAGCTGGAGTCTGCTCATTTGACTCAAAGAGCTTATGGTGATAGATATCAATTAGCTACTTACAAGCAAACTGTGTCATTCTCAAAGAGATTTCTCATGGTGATAACAGAGTAAACTATCACCACTATGTCAACATTGCCTCTATTGTTCAGGAAATCATATTTCATTAAATCAAGGTTGCCATCACTGCTAGAAAAGAAAACATCACAAACTTTGTGCAGGATCCTTAATAAATATTGTATATTACTAGCATTCAGAAGTTATTTTACCATCATACAATATCCAAACAGACTCTGAACTAAAACTGAAGTTACCACCAACTTTCACTGCTCTCAATTGAAGAGGAAAGTATGCCAGCAACTTTGTTTTTATTCTTAAATTTGTGTATTTTAGAGCCTGAATTGCAGGCAGCACAGCAGGAGGTGGAGCAATTCAGACAGGAAGTACAAAAACTGAAGAAATATGGTGAGTCTGTTTCCAAAGAATATGTTGTTGAGTTTATATTCAAAAAATAGACAAGATATGTGCTTGTACACCTGCTTACCCTGTTCACACAGGCTGGAGATTATTCCAGCATGCACTGGGTGAGAGGCAAGGAACACCCTGGTCACCAGTCTATATGTAAACAAAAATACTCATATTCATACCTTAATACAATTTCATTCCATTTTACATAACCTGCAGGGGCCAGATGTTTAAACAATGCGTTTGCCTTTTCCCACACAAAGGAAGATAAATATATATAAAAGAAGATTTAGCGATGAGAATATTTGCATGTCGTCACACATACTTTAGACCAGGCATAGAACACGGGTTTAGCTGAGATAGCTGGGGTTGATATGATGAGGAGAAGATTGTATACAAATTTAAAGAGAAGGATAATTTTGTTTTTAGTTTTTTTAGTGATGAATTTCATAATTCTTTTTATTTACATTTGAGCCATCATCTCCCTGTTAATGATAGTTTAATGTCATCCTGAATTGTGAAGTCAGTTTCAGCATGAGCACTATGAATGAATCATTGATCATCCTTCTGAAGTTTAATAATAATGATGATTGAGAAATTACCGCGATGATGGTTTGCAGAAACATGATGCATTACGGACACTACGACTAGCCACAGCTGTGAGTATTGACAGCTGCTCTGGCACCGTTGGAGAACCTCACCAATGGGACACAGTCAGTGAAATTACACTTTCTTTGCCGTATTTTTCATTGACAGGTCTGATGAGTGGGGAGCGGGCACAACTGTCGATATGCAAATGGATGTTTAAGGTTGTTTATACGTCCATTCATAGCTACCTGTGGGAGTGGAAATGAGGCTTGTGCACGTGCACCCGACTCGACAATGATTGAGATTTATAAATCAGAATCAGGTGACAGGGTCAGCTTTACAAATCGGACCAAAAGAATGCATATGCACATTTAGGTCGTAAATACTGTTTTAGTCGGTAATCTGCACAGAGTTGTATGCTTTTAGGTGGTGGGAGGAAACTCACACGAACAGGAGGTGAATGTGCAATCTCCACAAAGAAACGCCCACCTGACTGAGCCACCTTACTGCCCTCGACGTACGACTTACATTGGCCGAGACGGTTTAACACAAATGCAAATGCTACAACACAAATACAAAAGCTATAACACAAATAAAGCCACAACACAAATACAAAAGACACAACACAAATACAAAAGCTACAACACATAGAAAAAACACAACACAAATACAAAAGACACAACAAAAATTCAAAGGACAACACAAATACAACGGCTACAACACAAATACAACGGCTACAACACAAATACAACGGCTATAACACAAATACAACAGCTACAACACAAATTCAAAAGACAACACAAATACAAAAACCACAACCCAAATCCCTGGGGAGGAACAAAATTGTGAATGCATGCGCACAGTTTACAACTCAGTGGACACAGTTTACAAAACAGTGGGCAGTTTATAAACTGCACGCAGATTTGGAAATGGTCTTTATTTTCGCAGCTGACATGGACGCTCACTTCCGTAATTGTGTTTGTAAATCAATATTAGGCAATCGTAACACGTGTAATCTGATACTAACATTTGGTTGAATAAAATAACAATTGAAAAACTTAAATTATCAATGTTTGTATTTTCAGTATGTTAAAATACTCACAATCGACCAGCATTTCATAATCAAGAATGTGTGAAATCCTTTAACATGTATTATTTATAATCCGATGAGTGCATTATCTGACTTTATTTCTAAAGACATGGTGGAACTGCGAAAGGCCAAAGAGCTGAACGATCGTCTGGACCTTGAGATCAGAGCCTTGAGGAGCAGGGTACGCACCCTGGATGCTGAGAAAAGCTCGCTGCAGCAGACGGTAAGATACCTGCTGGAATAATATATTTTATTGGTACACATTATGGTGAGATAACACCACATTCAAGATATTTTTATTTTCCACAATTTTTGCAGTAGAGACTTTTGACTTGCAGTAACAGAATAAGCTTACATTAATAGTACTGGTAGGAACCACACACTTCAATCTCATTGATGTTTTGATTATTTGATTAATTGAAATTATAAATTTCATTGGGGCTATTAGCACACAAATCGCACTGATTAAGTTTGGCACAGGACTGGACTTGAGTGCAAATTTTGGTGAGTTTTCGCTGCTCGGCCCCTAACTAGGTTACTACACTACACTAGCCATTACACAAAGCCAGCACTACAAAATGCAAGCATGCAAGAGTCCAAAGCAACACAATGAAACCATGTAAAAAAGAATAAACACTACAAAACAAGACTTGCACAATAATAAATAAATATGGGCACTGCAAAACTAAATCACACAGTTAAAATATGCACCAAACACAAAATATATGTACAAAATAATTGTCTCACAGTACTACCTGTAATAAAGCAATGGACTGATAGTGTTATACAGGACACTAATAGTGATAACAGAGTATTAATTAATTTTTAGCTGGGACTTCAAGCTGTGTTTGTTTTAGCGCAGCAACTGTTGTGTATGGTGTGTATCGTGTAGACACACAGATCAATATCAGTCGCACTTATGTTCATCAAACAACACTGCGGTTTACTAAATGGCTTTCCTGTTTGCTCAGCCAGCAGCTGACACATCTAAATGTATATCTAGTGTGGCTAACCATTGGTGACAGTGCTCTGTGTAAAAACTTCTGAGGAAGAAAATATTTCAAAATGAAATCTGTATTATAAATGTTGGCTGTGTTCTAGTGTTAATTTCGTCAGACGAGACTAAATATGTTCGTCAACGACTTTTTTTTCCATGACTAAGACGAGACGATGACGAGACTGCGCCAATGTCCAAAAACGCTGACTAATAGCCGAGACACACCAACCAGACGGCCGACCGTCGACAGAAAAGCTAGTCGGAATGATCAGTCAGGTCCCCGAGGTCCAAAAAACTGCCTCGGGACACACTGAGGCGACACCAACTTCAGAAACGTAATACGTCTCCATAGAAGTAGGCGGCGCTACTCTGTATGGTTGCCCAAGAAATGAAAACCGGCAGCTGATAGGACGAACGTGGATTTGTTTTCTCTGGAAATTCAAAGCCAGACTGTCATGGCGGCTTGTTCAGAATACGATCTCATATTGTTCTAAAATAGTTCACCGAAACGTGTTTCTGAAAACATTTTAAGCGAGAAATAGGCCATGCAGTTCCTGAATCTGTCTTCATTTCAGATCGACAAAGGTCAGTTTAAAAGATTTTCGTCAGATTTTGAGAGACTCTAGTCACGCTCATCCCGCTCGTCATTTCCTGGTGAGTCCCGACTGCCCTGTCTCCGACTGAACATGTCAGGTTGGCCAAAATGAAGGCCGACAGCCCCTCAGACTGACACACATAATCGTATTTGATTTTATTTGTATTTTATGTGTTTTTGTATAGTGTTTCTTTTCGCTCAAGTGTCCTGCCACTGGTATGGCTACAGAAAAATTTCACCACAGTGTAATCATGTTACTGCATTGAAGAGCTAGTTGATTGATTACATCTGACGCTGAAACAGTCAGGGCCCTATCAGTGTCTTTGCTATTTTAAGACCGTCCAGCGCCCACGTTGTTTAAATAGCAAATGCACCTGCACCCATCTTTGCGCCCATGGGCATGCTGGTCTTACAGGGAGGTGTATTCAGGTGAATTCTTGGAGTATTGCTATCTTGAGGTAGCGGGTAAGGATTGCGCCATTGACCAACAAAAACCTGGTCTACGTAAAGTCAATAGCATTTCATTGTTTTATCAACGCATTAGTAAATGCGCCTAGGCTCGTGCTCAGAACGCGCACACTATGCTTGATACATACACACAGGGAAGCACAGTAGCAAACAAACAACCCTTTTGAACCCTTTTGAACCATGCACCCGGCACACAGACCCTTTTTTCAAACTAGCAAAATTGGATTTGGACATGCCCTAAACGCACCTGGGCCATGTGCTTCACGCCATGCGCTTAGATCATTAAAATAGGGGCCTCAGTTTTTTAACTCCAGTATCTTCAGTATTCTTATTATGTATTTTAAAGGAGAAATGCCATTTAAATGTAGGATATAGTACACAGTACAGACTAGTTGGTGTCTAATTTCAAATAAATCACCAGTAGAAACCTCTTTTTTTCTCAAAATCCATGCTTGTGCAAGTGTTGAAAAAGTTACTTTTTTGTTTCTTTTTCTTTTTAAAGTCTCAAGCAGCAGAGCTGGCACAGTGTAACCAGACCTGCAGAAATTTAGAGGAGGAACTAACTGCTCAGACAAGATGCCTTTTGGAGAAGAATGAAACTGTGAGTACATAAAAATAGGCTCATAGTAATGCAAGTTATCATGGATTGTTTGTATGGCTGTCAAATACACAACAACATGGCACCGACTATACATTTCAGCTCTCTCCCAAAAATAAACTGCTCAAGTTTAATGATTATAAAGCATCATCCAAGTGTTGCCGGATGTGTGTGTCCTACGCTAGGCTGAGTGCAGTCAAGTTGAAAGATATGGATTACTTGCAAATTCCAAATGTATCACCTGTGTATATTGTTATGAAATTATAAAACTCCCATCAGTCAAACCTCTAAAATGCATTGTGGATGTGGACCCTGTGCTGTAACAGACATTTAGTTACTACATTGATTGGCGTAATGCTTCTTAGGTGGCGTCTCTGCAGAGGGAGGTGGAGCGGCTGCAGTCGGCTCTGCAGGAGCAGCAGCAGCAGCTCCTCACTGTGCAGGTTCAGGCCAAGCAGGCTAATGAGTTAGCTAAAGTAAGTCTCACTGTGCAAATCCTTGAGCATTACATGAGAAGATTATATCTGCTTCAGCTATCACCAAAGCATGCAGAACAGAGCTGGATGTTATGTCAAACAGCAAAGGTTGAACACAGTTTGATAAATCTTCATGTGCATGGATATCTCCGCAAAGAAATTCAGTTTTTTACTGAACGGTCTCATACGTTTCTATTATTATAAGTTATGTGTCAAACACATTGGTATCAACAAACGTGATGCATGAAATTAAGTTGCAGTCGACACTTGTCAGAATGTTGATCTTGTTGCGCTTCCAGTCCCAGGCAACTGAAGTGATTCAGAGCAATGAGATCTGCAGACATTTACAAAGTAAGCTCAGCGCTCAGTCCAGATGCCTTTTGGAGGAGTCAGAAGTGAGTGATTCCAAAATACTGAAAGATTATTCAGAGGATTCAGATTACGTTAACGACAAATTCATGAACAGACTACAATGGTCTTTGTTTCTTATTACATGATGTCAAACCTTTTCTTATCCTTTCAGATACGTTCGGACACCTCCCATAATGACCTGGATTACCCTATAGCTACCACCTGCAGCAAAGAAAACAATCTTCAGGATCAAAAGTAGGATATTCTACCTTTATACAACATCCAGCAGCTACTTTATGTGAATTCCAACTCTCAATGTTGCAATAACACATAGGTTAGTGAAGGTTTGTGTGTGTGTTTGAAGGCTGTGGAAGCAAAAAGAAGCAGATTTGCAGCACTGTGAAAACACTCATTGTCATCTGAGAGACCACAAAGAGCTGCAGACACAACTACAGCTGCTGCAGAACAAGGAAAACAAGGTAAGGTAATTTCTTATGTGTTTCAATATACTGTAATTGGTAATTTATCAGGAGTAGGTTTGGTTACATATTACAACTTCCATTTATTGTACTGTCAGCCAGTACCAAAGGGCAGAAACTGTTGCCACCCACATGTTAAGCTCACAGAAAAAAAGCTGTAAAATAATCTGAATTTGCCAGCGTGAGAAAACGTACTGCATGCACTGTAACTGTTACTTCCTGCCTCTGCTGACATCTGTACTTTGGACCCACAGGAGTGTCCTCATTGCCAAGAGGCAGTGATGACTCTGTTGACAACCCAAGAGGAGTGCGAGACACTCAAGGATGAGATCTGTGAAACCCTTAAATGCCTTGACAAAGAGCGGAGGTAACAGGCCCAAAAGGTGTTGCCATCAGCTAAAAAGCTACAAAATTCCAAATAATTTTTGATTTTAGCCAATAAGATGTCTATGTATGAACAAACACCAAAGTAATGTGTTATTTTGTTCCATCTCCTTTACAGTAAGTACCATGAAATGAAGGAAAAGCACAAGGTAAAACTGTGTCGAGCCAAACAGAAATGTGATGATGAAACCACATGGCGTGACAAGAAGATAGAAACTCTAGAGCGAGAACTGTCCTTTTGTTCCCATTCAGTAGCAAAGGTACAGGTCTGCAGCTTTGTCCTACTTTACACAATAGAAACCCAATAGGTTTGAGGTGGGGCAACTGAATGTCATTCTTGTTTAAAATTCCATATCATCACTATTTCTTTTATATTTAATACATTTTTTTTATTCACATGACAGAGTTTAATATCAATATTTATTCCCACCTGTGTTAATATAAAATGTTTGCTCTGGAAAAAAGGATTACAGTTTCTTTTTCTCCCTTCTGTAGCTTCAGTATGGTAATATATTGACTACAGTGTTGTAATGTAACGGAGTACAGATACTTCGTTACTGTACTTAAGTAGAAATTTCACGTATCTGTACTTTACTTCGCTATTTAAATTTATGTCAACTTTCACTTTTACTCCACTACATTTCCTAGATAAAATGTATACTTTTACTCCGTTATATTTCCACTAAGTATCTTCGTTACTCGTTAATAAAAAATAAAATTAGAAGAAATGTGTGCGACTGCAATAAGGGAGGTTTGGCGAATCACTGCTCCTAGATTGCATTATGCACGCTCCGCACGCCGCACGCTCTATTTCAGCGCTTGTTTGTTGCTAAAGGAGGAAGAGGACTCACAACTGAAATCGCCATGGAAGCACGAGCACCTACAGGAGGACCTCCCGTTAACGTAGACGACCAGGCTCGACATAAGCAATGGCCCGATGGCCCGGGACCAGTAAAAACGTATGTCGGGCTGGTTGCAGCCACAGTCACTGGTGTGTGCGTTACTTCACGCAGCACATGTACTGACTGGAAACGTTACCGAGGATTATTTACCGCCGATGGCGCAGATGAACTAATGCTACACTCGTTACTGTAAGTAGGTAGCTTACAATAAAACCTCCATGATTAAAGAGTCAATACTTATCAATAACCCACGTACCTGTTCTACAGGCAGAAACACGTAGAAACCGATATTTCAGTCTGCGCTGTCCACTCTCGTCCACCGCGCTGTGCAAACACAGCTCTACTCTGCAAATAGCGACTTTACAAACGAGCTAAGATGTCAGTTTGTAGTCCAACTGTTTGTCTTAATTTGCAACCAATCTTGAACTTTGGACAAACTCTTGTAAACGTAGCTGCTGTCTAAACGAGCCATCCTCTCCGCTGGAGCGGTAAACCTATGGATGTATTTTAAGACCAAAACAAATACTACTAAATGTGGCTACTTAATATGCACGTGAATGACGCGTTCTTCATTCTTGACGATGTTGCCGGTGGTATTATTTAGCAACAGAATTGTCTTATTTCAAATAAGGCATACAGGACTAATCTGAGATCATTTTAGCCTATCTAGTTATCATGATGGATTTTCCATGTTTTTAGGGGTTTGCTTACTAATGTAAAAAATATAGCATTAATTTAGTAAGAAAGTGAAAATATCAAACAAGATGATGGTATTAGGTATAATTTTATTTTCTTTATTTGAAAGTCCGGCCCCTGGAGTGTCTGCTTAAAAAAAATTCTGGCCCTTGGAAAAATGTAGTTGATGACCCCTGGTCTAGCTTTGCTAATAATGGCACAACATCCAGTGGCAGTGGCTATCTGGGTTAGAACCATTTTCTAAAGCATAGGTGCGGCGTATATTTTGCTGCTTTTTTGTCCTTTTCCAATCACACCTATGATATTTCTTTCAGGGCCAGTAAAAATGTAGAAGGGGCCAGCAAAACTCTGGGATTTTTTTTTATGTTGAGCCCTGCGACCACCCCGACGATAGTGGTGAACTTGGTGAACAGGGTAGTGGTGAAGATAACGTCATACACCCGTGTTGCAAGAAATGTTTCTGTACATTGATGTCAGCTCTGAATTTCTGTTTATGTTTTGATCTGTGTGTTGTTATCAACTGCCCAGTTTGACAGCTAGGCCGGGTTGCCAGATATACCTGTAAAAACGTAAACCCAGCGCGCTACAGCTGTAACGGTAGTACAGCCATGAAAGCAGCACACAAACGAACAGGATCAACGGAGATAGATTCTACCCGACCTAAAAAAAAAAAGAAAACAGCATGTTTCTAACAGTTGCGTGACCAGAGACGTAACAACCCCCTGGTAAATATTGGAGATGCATTTGAAAGATGGAGACAACTTAGATCCCAAAAGGATGCAGAATTGGCTTATTTCCTCCTGAACAGGTAAGCATAGCTTCAGGCTAATTTATCACAGCCACTAGGGACGGGCATTTTATGTCATTTCAACATTTGTGTACTCACATCGAATTATATAGCTAGAGTACCAGAGTTGGTTACTCGCAAAAACAATTGAGACACAGCCAGTAAAGTGATCCCGACTGGTCCGGGCTAACGCCGCCATGCTAACCCTGTTAACTGCTAACGTTACCGTTAGGACCAGGCAAGCGGACCATGGCTGTTTACAACGTGTAGTTCAGCGGCTGGAGCCGACAACGGTGAGTTGTTTTAAGCCACGAGAGGGGGGCTGTAAATCGGGAAGAGAGGACTGTGAGTTTGCAGTGTGTTTAGCGATTGTTGCCGTAATTCTAAGCCAATGAAGTGTGTTCAGTCGGCAAGGTAGCTAGTGGTATTTTTAGCGTTTCGTATTGTAATTCTAAGCTGAGGAAGTGTGCCTGACTGGCGTGTGGAAAGGACAGTGAGGTTGTTGTGTTTTTAGCGGTTCATACTGTAATTTTAAGCCGAAAAAGTGTGTCTGTCAGTTGGTTACAGAGCTCCGCGTGAGCACGGGCTTTTATAACTGTCAATATAGCCAGCATATAACCAACGTTAGCTACTCCGCTGTGCTGTGGAGTAATGTCTGGCTATGTGAGACTAGCATCTAACGTTAGCTACTCTGCTGTGCTGTGAAGTAATGTCTGGCTATGTGAGAAAAGCATCTAGCAACATTGTTGTGAATGCTTCGGTCTCAGCCTGGCAACCCCCGTGAACTTCGAGTCTGGGCAGGAGGGGGCGGGGGAAACGACTCTCCAGTATTTTGAATTGGTAGTGCAGTAACTATTTTAACCGCTAGCTGCCAGTATTACATACAATATTACATATTGCACCTTTAAAAAGAAAAAAAACTTTTACTTCAAATACTTAAGTACATTAAATATCAGAAAATTACTTTTGATACTTAAGTACAGTATATATCAGATACTTTAAGGGCGTTTTCACACATACCTCGTCTGGTCCGGACTTTCGGACTTTTTAGTTTGATCCGAACCAAAATTAAAGGTGTGAAACCTCCCCCGGACCACGGTCCGGATCAAAAGACCAAATTTTGGTCCGACAAAAAGAGGTGGTCTCGGTCCGGACCAAACTGAACCATGGTCTGGTTCGTTGATAGTGTGAAAGCATTTTTTGGATGGTTCGGACTTTCGGACCAAATACAGGAAGCTCTGGCAGGCTCTCCTCGTGTTACAAGACCGGGGAAGCTCCTTTAAGGAATAGCTCGGTGCTTAGTGAGAGAGAGAGAGAGAGAGAGAGAGAGAGAGAGAGAGAGAGAGAGAGAGAGAGAGAGAGAGAGAGAGAGAGAGAGAGAGACGGTAAATGCGCTCAGAGCAGACAGCTGTCGGCTATCAGAGCAGAGAATACATCAGCAGTTTATTTGTTAAGTGGTAGTAAATGTACAGTGTAGGTTTCAGTTTGTCTCTGAATAAATGCTCCAGAAAGAAAGATCCTGTGTCTTGCTTCTCACAACAAAACAAAAAGAACCGCGGCAGTAGGGGAGAGCAGCGGTCAGTTGAATAGCCTAAACTCGGACCCAGAGAGACGATACGAGAGGACGGGGAAGCCCGTCAACAAACCAATCAGTTATAAGTATCTGTAGACGCAGCTCACGTATGTGATGACGGCAGGACGTAGTTTTGTCACGTATAGATCTGTAGTGCGCTTGCAAAACTGCAGTGTGAAACCAAAACTTACCGGATCAAATGTATACAATGTAACAAAAACATGAACCTTGGTACGGACCTTGGTTCGGACTTTCATGTGTGAAAACGCCCTAAGACGTTTACTTAAGTAATATTCTAAAAGGTAACTTTCACTTCTACCAAAGTCTTTTTCTAGTACGATACTTGTACTTTTACTCAAGTATTGCTTTCTAGTACTTTATACAACACTGATTGACTAAGTGACTACTGTAACAGGCCGTCATGGTTAATGTTAAACTGTGGTAATAAGTCTCCAGGAGATACTGAGTCATGGTGTAATTCCTGTATTATTACTTTTTTTATTTTTATTAATGACATTACGTGTAATTGGATGATGAATTGAAGGAATTCAAATAGTTTTTCTTTTCCCAGGAAAAAGAGCTTACCATAAGCATTACCGCGGAAAATGAGAAACTACTTGTTGAGAGGAGAAGGCTACTACAACAGCTAAATGAGGAGGAGCACAACAAGAACGACAGTAATCTTACAGCTTCTTTGTCCCAATGCAGGTGCTTAACTTACACAATCAACGCTTAACTGCTTGATGAAACACATTGAGTCCTACATGATTACTGCACATTTAACTAATGTGTGTTGATTGACAAAGAAGAAATGTTTGTTTTGATCTCAAGGGTGGATTTTCTAGAGATGGAAAACAAGAAACTAGGAAACAAAATACTTCACATGTCCAAGCAGCTAGCTGTCCTGGAACGCGGCCTGCAAAACATGCAGTCGCTCCACTTTGCTGAGGTACCGGGCACAGTTAAGTCTTCTTGATCTTTATATGCTGGAGTCTCTGCTGTTGTAGTTTGGCCATTGTAAAGCTACTTTAGATCAACTGCCTCCCTAACTAGGGACACGGCTAAAAGTCTGTAGCCATGCCAGCAACCATGTGAGACTGTAATGTTTCACAGACACCAGAAAACAAAATTGTTGCATGGATTTAAGAGTCCACACACAACCAAAGTATTGGAAACATTTTGACCATATGAAACGTTAAGAAATCATCAAAGTAATTCTAAGTCATCCTGAGGGGGACATGAATGTGTGAAGCAATTCAATGGAAATTCATTTTCACAAATGGCAACTTGCTGAGGATCACCAAAACTCAGGAGGAATGTCTGTACAAAATATACATCCAGCACTTTAGTTGTTGAGATATTTCAGTTTGGATCAAAGAGGTGGACCAACCAACGAAAATTTCCATTCTGCCATTCCTAGAGCCATGCCGCTAGCATCGCTAAAAAATGGAGAGGCAATATGGCTATTAGACCCTTTTGACAAGTTGGGTAAAACATGTAAAGTTTGGCCTGAAAGTGGCATCAGAGGAACCCCATCAGACATTGCTAATCTTCCTTTCAGGCTCAGCTGTACTTTTTTCAGCCTCAGGAGAACTTGGCTCAACTTAGCTGTACTAATGTTAGCATTAGCATGTTATAACGCACTCACATTCAGGAGGTTAGCATGATAACGTGCAAATGTCATGGCAATCCATCCAATGATTGAGATATTGGATTATAGAGCAAAGTGTTTGACTGACAAATACTGATCGATCAACGTTGCTGAGCCATGCATCCACCTTTGCCAAATATTGTCTAATAAAGAAAGACCAATTAATTTTTTACCAATCTGACATTTTGTGTTTTGTTTTATTAGGAACTGAAGAAAACATCAAATCTTATGCAGGTTTTTAAATCCCTCCCTGTGCAGACTTCAAGGTAAGCCTGATCCCAATTCTGAATTTGAGCAAAACATATTTCCTTGCTAAATAAAAACACCACTAAATTAACTTGAAAATTATTTAGATGATGAAGTAGAGAAAAAAGCTAGATATACAAAACAATCATATTATGAACTAGGCCCAAAATCTACAAAGTTGCTCGCTAGAAAATTACGCAAACAACAAGCGGACTGAAGAAAGAGTCTTTCCGGGATATGTTATCCCAGAGGACTCCGGAGGCAGTTGCAGGGTATCGAAGGGCCGAAGGGCTGCAGCCTCTGCCGTGAAAGAGGCAAAGCAGCAGGTGTGAGAGTTGTTTGGAGAAGACATGGAGAAGGACTTTCGGTCGGCACCAAGGTGCTTCTGGAAAACTGTTTGCCACCTCAGGAGGGGGAAGCGGGGAACCACCCAGGCTGTGTACAGTAAGGATTGGACACTGTTGACCTCAACTGAGGAGGTAATGGGGCGGTGGAAGGAGCACTTTGAGGAATCCGACTCCTGAATCCAACTAATACGCCCTCTATGTTAGAGGCAGAGCTGGAGGATGATGGGGGATCATTGTCAATTTCCCAGGCGGAAGTCACTGATGTAGTCAAACAACTCCACAGTGGCAAAGCCCCTGGGATTGATGAGATCCGTCCAGAAATGCTCAAGGCTCTGGGTGTGGAGGGGCTGTCCTGGTTGACACGCCTCTTCAACATTGCGTGGAAGTCTGGGACAGTGCCAAAGGAGTGGCAGACCGGGGTGGTGGTTCCCCTTTTTAAAAAGGGGGACCAGAGGGTGTGTGCCAATTACAGGGGTATCACACTTCTCAGCCTCCCTGGTAAAGTCTACTCCAAGGTGCTGGAAAGGAGGGTTCGGTCGATAGTCGAACCTCAGGTTGAAGAGGAACAATGCGGATTCCGTCCTGGTCGTGGAACAACGGACCAGCTCTTCACTCTCGCAAGGATCCTGGAGGGAGCCTGGGTGTATGCCCAACCGGTCTACATGTGTTTTGTGGATCTGGAAAAGGCGTATGACCGGGTCCCCCGGGAGGTGCTGCGGGAGTATGGGGTGAGGGGGTCTCTTCTCAGGGCCATCCAATCTCTGTACGACCAAAGTGAGAGCGGGTGAAAACATATCCCTATGAAATGGGACACCACTTGGTTACGGTTATGTCACCATACAGTATTGATCACAAACTTCCAAGATGCCGTCTGCAAGTGTGTGTATGTCTATTGCATGGGTTTTGTGTGTCATTTCAGTGTCATATGCATGTATATATTTTATAGTTCTTTTATGTTCACTTAGATGGTGCAGATGTTCTTATCTGTTTTTGTTTTTTTTTGATTTACTACTTGTTTGTTTTTTTTTTTTAAAAAATTTGGGTGTTTTTTTTTTTTTGTCTATAACTGTTTTTTTTTTTTTTTTTTGAATGTCATTGATGTTCAGAAACACTTTTTTTGTTAATAAAATTATGTCTTTATTGCCCAATAAAGTAAACACAACAGGCAAAAACATTATATAAAAATACATTATGTTACAGAACCATTATCAACTATTAAAACCATAACTTACATGTCACACACACATATAAAAAGGCACTCAAATGTATAAAACTCAAAAAACCTACAGTTATTCAGAAATTCCAGCCCACAGTCTGATGCCTGTTAGTAACCTTTCCCTCCTGTATCATAACCAACAACAATGTATAGGTACGTGAACAGGTATGCATTACAAATGATTACAATAATACAGTACCACCAATATAATAATGAATGGCTACAACATGAACGCATTACTCACTCCCATAGTTGCTTTGCAGCATATTTTGATTTTAGAAACTGCTCGTTTTCAGCCTGAAAGTGGATCAGCTGCCGGATTTCCTCCGGCGTCCCGGTGTGATACAGGACGGTAAATGTAAAGCACGTATCGATGTCTCCAAAGCAAGTAGTGTTATGCACTGATATCAAACGAAATTCGCTGCTAACGGAGTTTAGTTAACACTGTAGACATGCATGGAGTCCATTCAAGGCAGAGAAATGCGGGACTGTTGTGCAAATAAGCAATGTAACGTTAACGTTATATGTTAGCGTTATATGTTAGCGTTAGCATAGCAAGCTAGGTTTTTAAAAACGTTTCAATTAAGAACATGGTTGCAACTATATATAAAAAAACTGTACAGGACTGCTCTAGACAGCAATCTCCCATTAAGATTGACGAGTTGGGGGGGGGGGGGGGGGGGGGGGGGGGTGGGAGGGATAAGGGGAGGATTGGGATTCAGCCTAAAGACAAATAAGGCACCGGGCAGTGACGGCTTTCCCGGTGAGTGGTATAGGATGTTTAGGGAAGAATTGAACCTGCTTCTTCTTAGAGCTTTAAACTATATCTATAAAGAAGGCAAGATCCCTCCCTCCTGGAAGGAAGCAATTATTACTGATTCCCAAAGAAAATAAAGATAGACATAATTGTGCCAATTATAGGCCAATATCAGTTTTAAATGTGGACTATAAGCTATATACATCCATTATTTCTAAACGATTTGAAACCTTCATTTCTGATATAATTGATGAGGATCAGACTGGCTTCATAATTGGTAGGCAAACGCAAGATAATATCAGAAGAAGTCTTAAAGTGATTCACAATATTTCCAGCAATAAGCTTAAAGCAGCCTTGATCAGCCTTGATGCAGAAAAGGCCTTCGATTGAGTAAACTGGGATTTCTTATATCTCACGTTGGAGAAATTTGGCCTTACTAACGACTCCATTCAGTGTATTAGAGCAATTTATGATAAGCCAAACGCAAGAATAAAAGTGAATGGATCTCTGACAGACCGGTTTGAACTCAGTAGAGGCTGTAGGCAGGGCTGCGGATTAAGTCCCATCCTTTTTGCTTTATACATCGAGCCACTGGCTCAAGCGATTCGGGAGAAAGATGATTTAAAGGGGATTATGATCAATGAAAGAGAACAAAAGATCGGATTATTTGCAGATGATATATTGTTATTTCTAGAAGATATTAACATATCACTTCCCATACTGATGGATCTTTTGGGAAAGTATAATGTATATGCGGGATACAAGTTGAATATTTCCAAAACCCAAATATTACTGTTTAATCATTCACCCTCAAATGAAACTGCACGCACATACGATATATACGACATAAAAATGTATTTCTATGCAGCTCAATTGCGATACTTGTGTTGCTGGTGTGACCCTAGTTATTTTGCCAGATGGAAAGAGATTGAGACATGCATCCCCGGATATAATGTTCAGACACTCATGGGAGAGGACCATATTCCAACCGATTTAATAGATTTACTGGGCCCAATTCTCAATGGAAACTTGGTATAGTGTTGCAAGACAATTAAAATTGAATTAAGAAAGGAAAATATTAAGATGGGCAGCCCATGACAAAGACTTCATGCCAGGAATGCATGACTCAAATTTCAAATATTGGATCAATAGAGGGGTTACAGCCTTTTGTAATTTAATTAATAAAAGGGGAAATAAGAAGTTTTCAATATCTGAAAGACAAATTTAGTCTAGATAATAGAGACTTCTTCCGATACTTGCAACTAAGAGAATACTACAATAGAGAAATTAAGGACAGAAATGAACCTAATGCGGTCTTAGAGACTTTGTGTGGGGCATATCAACAGAAAATGCGCAAAATTGTTTCAAAGCTGTACACTAGCTTAATGTCCTGTCAGAAAAACACAACTCTGTATGTCAAAGAAAAGTGGGGAAAAAGAAGCAGTTGCCACGATCTCAAATTAAGAATGGTATAAAATCTGTGAGATGGCACAGACATCTACAAATTCACAAAAATGGAAAGAATTCAACTGGAAAAATTTCATTCGATTCTTTATCACGCCATCTATTAAAGGTAAACAACTGTCCACCCAACAAATGTGTTGGAGGCAATGTGGCACTGCTGATGGCACTGTTTTCTGGGACTGCATTGAGTTAAAACCTTTTTGGACATCTGTCCACCTTACTTGTTGCAAAGTACTGAAATATTCTGTACCATTAACTTTTACAACAATGTATCTGGGCCTTTTGCCCAATGTAAAGAAAGATGATCAATATTTGCTTAAGATATTATTGGCGGCAGGGAGGAAAGCGATAACAAGAAGATGGCTCAAGCCTAAGCCACCCAGCCATACTCAGTGGATAGACATTGTGCAGGAAATATTCACCATGGAAAGAATGACTTTTATTCTAAGATTGAAAGAAGCTGAATTTAAAGAAAAATGGGTCAAATGGACAACATATAAAATAGCATTAAAATCTGTGTAATCTGAATGTTTTTATTATTTTTTTTTTCATCACGACATCCAGTTGCTGTCCTATGTTTGATTGTTCATTTTATTTTAGCATTTTGTAATCATATTCAAAACTGAGATTACTATGTTTTGGTTTTCTTTTCTTTGTTTTCATCTTTTCCTAAAACAATCAAGATAAGAGTGAAAAAAAAAAAAACACCACTAAATTAATTTTGATTCCGTCCCTAGTGTGATGATGCCAGAGCCATCTGAAATTCAGGGCCTATTGGACAATACTCCGAGCAAGCAGACAGCCGTGACCTACTACCCTCACTGTTTGATCTCTGGGCCTCTGTCTCGATCAGCAGAGATGGGCTACCTGAATCTTACATCTGCTCCGGGACGCTCAGACCACTCTACTCCCCCGGCTGCCCTCAGCAGCTCATAAAGTACGTGTTCCTGAGATCTTCTGTCTGTCTGCAACATGTATATATACTGTACAGAAATTATTTTATTTTTAAATTATTAAACTTCCCCCCCTTTTCTCTTCCCTTACAATTTAATTTTCAATTTTATCCTGAGCACAACAACAATCTGGACATTTCCAGATCTCATCTTTTAACGGTTTAAAATCCAGACTTAAAGAGCCTTAAAAAGTGACCTAATTTTAACACTTGGACTTCCCCTCACTACTTGAAACTGTGTTTCCCACACAATCAACACCGGCCGCTACATGTTGCGTTTCGTTTGTTTACGCTATTTAAAACACACAGCGTATTCATTCAGCTGAATTTCCTTTCCCTGCTCTCCTCCGTCTCTGTCACTCACACCCACTTATTCTATTGAAATGTAACTTGTGAATAAATGTGATTTGATTAATTTACAAGATGTACAGAGTCACTCCAGCGAGACACGACTAATGGGTTATTTAGCTATCAACTTCCAGTGAAGTGATGAACCTTTGTTCAGTTCTTCCCTACACACTGCACTGTTCCCTTTGAACTGCACATTTTTGCTCCCTACAGTTTGGGATCTTACTTAACATGACTGGATACTCTGTGCAGTCCACTTCGCAGGGAACTACCAGGCGATTGGAACACCCCCCCAGATTAGGGTCTTATAAGTACTCAAACATATACAACAATACTACTCCATAACTTTAATATTTTAGAGAAGCAATGTGGCCTTATTACCATATATTCAATAAACCGCACCAGAAACACAGACCAAACTAAATCATCTTGATTACCGTTGCTTTACCTTAGTCTCTAAAGTGCAGCCAGGGCAACTTGTTGGAAAAAGCTAAATAACTTTCAGGAATGGCTTTTGGTGGTCAGACCACCTGGCTGCAACAGGGCTGCAGAGAGGTCAAACTATTTCATTAGGCTTTAACGTGTATGTACTATTAAATGAAATGCATTTTTCCTTTAAAAAAATAAAAATAAACAAACACTTGGGCAAGGTGCTTTGTGATATTATATTTCTCTTTGAAAGATTCTTACATTCTTAATTTTGACACCAACACTAGATACAGATAACAAAGAACAGCAAATTGCTTTCCTGAATAGGAAAGCGGGACGGGCTTATGATTTATCTGCAATTCATAGGCAAAACAACCTGTTAAAATGAATGATTTATTCCACTGCAACTTTAGGGTCAATTCAAGAATTATCCATCAAAAAAGTAGGAATTGGGAAACAAACTGACACTAAATGTGCACGCACGCACGCACGCACGCACGCACGCACGCACGCACACACGCACACACGCACACACGCACACACGCACACACGCACACACACACACACACACACACACACACACACACACACACACACACACACACACACACCAAAAGGATAGCCACACTTGTAGGTATGCAAATAAATCCCCTGAGAGAACAAAGAGCCAGGGAGCATGGGAACCTGAGAGCATAATGTTTGTCAGATAGTTTTGAATGTCATTTATTAAATATAGGAGGTGATTTTGCAATTAAGTCTAAAACACACTAAGGTGTGCGAAGTGTATCGTAATGTTTTGGTGCCCACAGTAGTCGTGTGACTCGTATGTCACTCCTGTAGCCGATACTGGTGTCCCAGCAGTACTCCGGTGAGAGCACCTTGCTTGGTTTGTGAAGCCACAGGTACTTGTTGAGATGGCTTTCATCGTGCCACAGAGCCTCCACATTATTCTGTTTATCCTCCAGGATGCTCTGATAGCAGGCCTCAGTCAACGCTTTTACACTCTTCCATGAGCCTCCAAAGATGGCAGCGTGGTAGTAGAAATCCCCAGTTTGCATGTATGCCTTGGACTTTGGGTTTCGATCGTAGGTAAACAACTTCTGTGGAAGGTGGTAGTAGTGGGCGTGGAGCAGAGCCACAGAATCTCCCAGAGCCTCCGAGCCAAATCTCCCAGTGAATACCTGATCCACGTCGAAGCAGAAGACGTGCGTGCAGTGGTGGCGAATATCCGACTCTATGACATCGGATATGGTCTTCATTCGCATCATAGAGATATCCTGCCACCTGGAGCTCTTCTCTACTTTGATAACCTTAATGCTTCGCTGAGGACGAAGCTTGATGTCTGGCACCTTTTCTGGCACGTCCGTAAACACATAATACGTTACGGGCAAACCCAACATAAAGTGATGCTCTGATGAGTTCAGGAAGTTCTTAAGGTAAGCATCCAGGTACCTTTGGTGGACGTGGAAACAAGAATAATGTCATGTTTTATTTTTTACTTCTTAATATGTGAGTAATATGAGCAGACTTTAATTCCTGAGGAAAGGAAAGTCGTTTAATCAGTCCCTCCAGAAAAACGCGATTATGTGATCGCATAATTCAATGCATAATCAGCCAAAGTCCACATATTTATGCGGGGGCTGCATTTTTTCAAATACAATGCACTTTTGCATAAATTGCCGATTTCCGCACAAAATATGCGTGGTTTGCATGATTTCATAATCCCCGCATTTTCGTTGCAAAAAAGTCGTATAAAGATGTATTAAGAGAAGAGCAGCCATTTTCCCGTTGCCATGGGAACGTTATGAAGTGACGTAATTACGCGACGTAAACATCATCGAAAAGCAGGGTGTTGGGGAATCACTTTTTTTTCTCTTTTTCATCAAACTGCAGTTTTTGCAAGTTTCCACAATTTTTGCAAGTTCCCGCAATTTCATCGCATAAAATTGCATAAATATCCCGCATATTCCATCGCATTTTTTAAGAAAACGTGCCGCATAATCAAGGATTTTTGCCCGCAACAATCACAAAAAAAACACTGCATGTTTCTGGAAGGACTGTTTGTTATCTATCTATCTATCTATCTATCTATCTAGAAATCTAGAAATCTAGAAATCTAGAAATGGCAGACCAGGATGTTTTTTTAGGTCTGACAGTCTTTTTCAAACATGTATTGTTGTATGTATTGATGTGAACACAAACCTGCCCACGGCAAACACTGTAAGAGCCACATAGGATTCTTCAATCTTGTGCATCTGATCGTAAAGGTCAGGGTTAAACATCCCTTCCCAGATGATGGGAGCTTTCCAAGATGTACACGTTTGCACATCAGGTCTGGACCTGAAATACAAAACGACTGAAAATTTAAAACCAACATATTAAAATGTCCTCTTTGGAGGACTCAAAAAAAAATTAAAATGAATACACACATTTCTCTAGACTGAATTCGCTCATTCAAAACACTTCTTTACCGACAAGCGATTCAGCACGACAGTTTCTGTAACATCAGATTCAAAATGCACTAATGCAGCCACACACGTCATGCTGCTGGTGTGAAGAGCTCAGTGTTGAGAAATGTCTGTGACCACAAACATCAGTATGTTTTATTTACCTAAGAGAATCTTACATCTTTATTAAAAGGTGCTCCATGCGACGTGTTTTTTAGGCTACAACATTTTTCGTCCCATACAGCAAACCTCTCACTATCCGTGAGCTGCCTGTCCCCTGAACACACTGTTAAAAAAAATAAAAAACGCGGTCTCTGAAGACAGCTCAGGCTCCACAAACTGCAACAAAAACAAACTGCGCCAACCTGCACAACGAACCATAACAAACAGTGTTCCAGCCAATAACCGTCAAGAAGGAGCTGGTTGAGCCATCACTGCAGCAGTGTTAGCACATAGGCTACTTCCACAATGCGTATTCATGACTCTACCAACTCCTTCTTGTCGGTTATTGTTCGTTATGGTTTGTGGGGCAGGTTGGCGCAGTTTGTTTTTGTTGCCGTTTTTTTACAGTGTCTTCAGGGGACAGGCAGACAGTGGATAGTGAGGAGATGTTTGTTGTATGTGACAAAAAATATTGTCACATCACTTAGAGCACCTACTAATACAGTACATGGGTTGGAAGTTTTCCTTGCCCCCACTGCAATAAGTGAAATTGCTCATGGGGGATTTGTTGGGTCTCCGTAAATTATAGAGTGTGGTCTAGACCTACTCTATCTGTAGTGTCATGAGATAATGTCTGTTATGATTTGACCGTATAAATAAAATTGAAATTGATTAAATTGTGCCACCTGTTACAAGAATTCTGCAACATGTGTCAGTATGCTTTTTTTTTTTTTCCTCAACTAAATTGTAGCTATGCAATACCAAACAATTTAACTGATTGGATTATTCTTTTTCCTTGTTCTCCATTTAAAATGTGCTTGTGAGTGAAATCATCTATAATCTTCGGTTGAAGTATAGTAAAAAGTGTATATTCTCGGCCTTCTATGCAAAGACAACTGTGTTTTAAAGTTAATGTTTATTTGAGTACTGTTGACTCAGTCGTTAGCATATAAAACGTGCAAAATGGTCTGTAAATACAGTTTGCATGGTGGTTGACTTTGAGTGAGAAAACAATATATATAATTGTCAAAGTTTAGTCCACATTGCCTGCTGTTGTGCTGACTGTGTGAAGAGGTGAGAGTGAACTTTTTTGTCCAGTAAAATTAAACTTTCCTCTGTAAAGAAATAAATAATAATCTACTATGGCAACATAAGTGTTATTGTGGCCACCCAGCGCTCAGCACCATGCTGAATATCATTGCTTTATCAACCCAGCCAAAATAAGATTAACCGGCCACTAACACTAACAGATAAAGGGTGTGCTTTTCGATGGCATTGCTATTGTATGTTTGTAGGAAGTGTTCAAGCTTTATACATTTCAGTTTGTAAAACTAAGCATCAGTTTTACTAGACCATTTTACCTGTAATTATTACTGATATTTAACAGATTGGTTTCTTCTTTTTCCTTTTTCTCCATTTAAAATTTGCTTGAGAGTTAAAACATTTATAATCTTTGGCTAAAGTAAGATAAGGAAGTATATTCTCCGGTTGTCTACTTTACTTGTCAGAGCACTGTGACCAAGCACATTTCACTCTATGGCTAGTAATATGCTGTAATAATTACAGTCCGGTGACTGTGGAGGCCAGGTCATCTGGCGCAGCACTCCATCACTCTCCTTCTTGGTCAAATAGCCCTTACACATCCTGGAGGTGTGTTTGGGGTCATTGTCCTGTTGAAAAATAAATGATGGTCCAACTAAATGCAAACCAGATGGGATGGCATGTCGCTGCAGGATGCTGTGGTAGCCATGCTGGTTCAGTATGCTTTCAATTTAGAATAAATTCCCAACAGTGTCACCAGCAAAGCACCCCCACACCATCACACCTCCTCCTCCATGCTTAACGGTGGGAACCAGGCATGTAGAATCCATCCGTTCACCTTTTCTGTGTTGCACAAAGACAAGGCAGTTGGAACTAAAGATCTCAAATTTGGACTCATCAGACCAAAGCACAGATTTCCACTGGTCTAATGTCCATTCCTTGTGTTTCTTGGCCCAAATAAATCTCTTCTGCTTGTTGTCTCTCCGTAGCAGTGGTTTCCTAGCAACTACTTGACCATGAAGGCCTGATTCGCGCAGTCTCCTCTTGACAGTTGTTCTAGAGATGTGTCTGCTGCTAGAACTCTGTGTGGCATTCATCTGGTCTCTAGTCTGAGCTGCTGTTAACTTGCGATTTCTGAGGCTGGTGACTCGGATGAACTTATCCTCAGCAGCAGAGGTGACTCTTGGTCTTCCTTTCCTGGGGCGGTCCTCATGTGAGCCAGTTTCGTTGTAGCGCTTGATGGTTTTTGTGACTGCACTTGGGGACACATTCAAAGTTTTCGCAATTTTCCGGACTGACTGACCTTCATTTATTAAAGTAATGATGGCCACTTGTTTCTCTTTAATTAGCTGATTGGTTCTTGCCATAATATGAATTCTAACAGTTGTCCAATAGGGCTGTCGGCTGTGTATCAACCTGACTTCTGCACAACACAACTGATGGTCCCAACCCCATTAATAAGGGAAAAAATTCCACTAATTAACCCTGACAAGGCACACCTGTGAAGTGAAAACCATTTCAGGTGACTACCTCATGAAGCTCATTGAGAGAACACCAAGGGTTTGCAGCGCTATCAAAAAAGCAAAGGGTGGCTACTTTGAGGAATCTAAAATATAAGACATGTTTTCAGTTATTTTACACTTTTTGGTTAAGTACATAATTCCATATGTGTTCATTCATAGTTTTGATGGATTCAATGAGAATCTACAATGTAAACAGTCATGAAAATAAAGAAAATGCATTGAATGAGAAGGTGTGTCCAAACTTTTGGCCTGTACTGTATATAATACCATATTTGTAACTATATATTGTTTTTCAAATTATGAAGGGTAACCTGATTTCTTTCAGTACACTGCATCAACTACATCAGCCTTATGTTAATATAAATTAAATTAGTTAGAATAACACTGGCAACACTTTACGGTAAGGGTACATGAATTATCATGAATTCATGCATGAATTAATTGATGTAATTATGTAATTAATGATTTATGTGTTACTGCATTTCTTAATACCTCTCCGGGAACCATCACCTTATCGTGGTGGAGAGGTTTGTGTGTCTCTATGACCCTGAGGGCTGTGTTGTCTGGAGCTTTGTGCTCCTGGTAGGGTCTCCCAAGGCAAAGTGGTCTCAGGTGAGGGGCAAGACAAAGAATGGTTCAAAAAACCTATGATACAATGAGGTAGCGATGGAGTGACCCTGCCCGGAGGAAGCCCGGGGCCCCCGTCTGGAGCCAGGCCCAGACGGAGGGCTCGTCAGCGAGCGTCTGGTGGCCGGGTTTGCCACGGAGCCCGGTCGGGCACAGCCCGAAAAGCTACGGTGGCACCACATCTCTCCAGCCCATGGGCCCACCACCTGTGGGAGGAACCGCTGGGGTCGTGCGCTGCCAAATGGGTGGCAGTGAAGGTCAGGGGCCTCGACGGACCAGACCCGGGCGGCAGACGCTGGCTCTGGGGACGTGGAACGTCACCTCTCTGTGGGGGAAGGAGCCGGAACTGGTGGTGCGGGGAGGAGCGCTACCGGTTAGATCTGGTGGCGCTTACCTCTATGCACAGTCTCGGTTCTGGAACCATATTCCTGGATAGGGGTTGGACTCTTTTCTTCTCCGGAGTTGCCCAGGTGTGGGGGCGCGGGTGGGTGGGGATACTCACAAGCCCCGGCTGGGCGCCGTTATGTTGGAGTTTACCCCGGTGGACGAGAGGGTCGCCTCCCTACGCCTGCAGGTTGTGGGGGGGAAAACTCTGACTGTTGTTTGTGCATATGCACCAAACAGGAGTTCGGAGTATTCGGCCTTCTTGGAGACCTTGACTGGAGTCTTGCATGGGGCTCCAGTGGGGGACTCCATTGTTCTGCTGGGGGACTTCAACGTGCACGTGGGCAATGATGGAGACACATGGAGAGGCGTGATTGGGAGGAACGGCCTCCCTGATCTAAACCAGAGTGGTTGTTTGTTGTTGGACTTCTGTGCTAGTCATGGATTGTCTATAACAAACACCATGTTCGAACATAGGGATGCTCATAAGTGTACTTGGTACCAGAGCACCCCGGGCCAAAGGTCAATGATTGATTTTATAATCGTTTCATCTGATCTGAGGCCGGCGTATGTTTTGGACACTTCGGGTGAAGAGAGGGGCGGAGCTGTCAACTGATCACCATCTGGTGGTGAGTTGGGTCAGGGGTGGGGAAGACTCTGGACAGACCTGGTAAGCCCAAACGGGTAGTGCGGGTAAATTGGGAAGCGTCTGGGAGGCGGCCCTGTCCGACAGACTTTCAACTCACACCCGGCGGAGCTTTCGTGCATCCCTGTGGAAGCTGGGGGCATTGAACCCGAGTGGACAATGTTCAAAGTTTCCATTGCTGAAGCTGCGGCGAGGAGCTGTGGTCTTAGGGTCTTAGGTGCCTCAAGGGGCGGTAACCCACCGAACACCGTGGTGGACACCGGTGGTCGGGGAAGCCGTCCGACTGAAGAAGGAGTCTTTCCGGGATATGTTATCCCAGAGGAGGCCCGGAGGCAGTTGCAGGGTACCGGCGAAGGCCCGAAGGGCTGCAGCCTCTGCCATGAAAGAGGCAAAGCAGCGGGTGTGGGAGAAGTTTGGAGAAGACATGGAGAAGGACTTTCGGTCGGCACCAAAGTGCTTCTGGGAAACTGTTCGCCACCTCAGGAGGGGGAAGCGGGGAACCATCCAAGCTTTGTACAGTAAGGATGGGACACTGTTGACCTCAACTGAGGAGGTAATAGGGCGGTGGAAGGAGCACTTTGAGGAACTCCTGAATCCGACTAATACGCCCTCTATGTTAGAGGCAGAGCTGGAGGATGATGGGGGATCATTGTCAATTTCCCAGGCGGAAGTCACTGATGTAGTCAAACAACTCCACAGTGGCAAAGCCCCTGGGATTGATGAGATCCGTCCAGAAATGCTCAAGGCTATGGGTGTGGAGGGGCTGTCCTGGTTGACACACCTCTTCAACAGTGCGTGGAAGTCTGGGACAGTGCCAAAGGAGTGGCAGACCGGGGTGGTGGTTCCCCTTTTTAAAAAGGGGGACCAGAGGGTGTGTGCCAATTACAGGGGTATCACACTTCTCAGCCTCCCTGGTAAAGTCTACTCCAAGGTGCTGGAAAGGAGGGTTCGGTCGATAGTCGAACCTCAGGTTGAAGAGGAACAATGCGGATTCCGTCCTGGTCGTGGAACAACGGACCAGATCTTCACTCTCGCAAGGATCCTGGAGGGAGCCTGGGAATATGCCCAACCGGTCTACATGTGTTTTCTCTGGAAAAGGCTTATGACCGGGTCCCCCGGGAGATACTGTGGGAGGTGCTGCGGGAATATGGGGTGAGGGGGTCTCTTCTCAGGGCCATCCAATCTCTGTACGACCAAAGTGAGAGCTGTGTCCGGGTTCTTGGCAGTAAGTCGGACTCGTTTCAGGTGAGGGTTGGCCTCCGCCAGGTCACCAATCCTGTTTGTAATATTTATGGACAGGATATCAAGGCGTAGTCGGGGTGGGGAGGGGTTGCAGTTGGGTGGGCTGGGGATCTCATCGCTGCTCTTTGCAAATGATGTGGTCCTGATGGCATCATCGGCCTGCGACCTTCAGCACTCACTGGATCGGTTCGCAGCCGAGTGTGAAGCGGTTGGGATGAGGATCAGCACCTCTAAATCTGAGGCCATGGTTCTCAGCAGGAAACCGATGGAGTGCCTACTCCAGGTAGGGAATGAGTCCTTACCCCAAGTGAAGCGGGTGCGGTATTACATTCAATTTATCGCACTGTTGTGACGAAAAGAGAGCTGAGCCAGAAGGCAAAGCTCTCGGTCTACCGGTCAGTTTTCGTTCCTACCCTCACCTATGGTCATGAAGGCTGGATCATGACCGAAAGAACGAGATCCAGGGTACAAGCGGCCGAAATGGGTTTCCTCAGGAGGGTGGCTGGCGTCTCCCTTAGAGATAGGGTGAGAAGCTCAGTCATCCGTGAGGAGCTCGAAGCGCGCTGCTCCTTCGTTCGAAAGGAGCCAGTTGAGGTGGTTCAGGCATCTGGTAAGGATGCCCCTGGCGCCTCCCTAGGGAGGTGTTCCAGGCACGTCCAGCTGGGAGGAGGCCTCGGGGAAGACCAAGGACTAGGTGGAGGGATTATATCTCCAACCTGGCCTGGGAACGCCTCGGGATCCCCCAGTCGGAGCTGGTTAATGTTGCTCGGGAAAGGGAAGTTTGGGGTCCCCTGCTGGAGCTGCTCCCCCCGCGACCCGACACCGGATAAGCGGACGAAGATGGATGGATGGATGAATTTCTTAATATCCCATGAATCATCATGAATTGACGTGTTCATAGTGACCTCATATATGAACAACACAACTAAAGCATTAGGTACGTGGGCATATCATTATGAATTATTAAGCATGATTATTTATTTTTCTGCAAAAAAAGTGGTCATCACAGCGCAAATTCTGATTTGAACACAACTTGTGCATAATGATGTGCCCACCTTACCTAATGCTTAGTTGATGTGTTCATGCATGAGGTCATGAATGAGGCTATGAACTCATGTCAATTCCTGATGATTCATAAGATATAAAGGAATGAAGTAATGCACAAATCATGAATTAATTCATGCATGAATCCATAATTCATGTACCCTTACTGTAAAGTGTTACCATAACTTTAGTTCAAGTCTATGGCAGCAGTTCCAAATAATTGGTTTAGTGCCATGCAGTGAAAAATACCTTTTCACAAAATTTTTCACAAGTTCAGTGGTGCATTTTCCAAAAGAATGCTTTAATTCTGAAAAATAAAGTTGGTCCCACACGAAACTCACTCAATGTCTTTTAATATTATTTCTTAGATATGTAGGCTACATACCAAGAAAATCCATGAATATTAACTGAGAAAGCCCATTATGTTGTGAGCAGTTGGCCTATGTGTGCTGACCTGGGCTGGCACACGTTATAAAGCGCGTGCGTTCACGAGTACTACGGTCACACGCAAAGTGTCCCGGTTTTAGTTCCGGGAAATTGGGTCACCCTAACACCCAAGGTGACATCAACTTGCTTGTTATTCCTAAATGACACTTAAAACCCTAAAAATATTCAGTTTACTATAGAAAAACAAAATCTGTGAAACGCAGAGGTAGAAAAGGGGAAATACCAGAGACCAACAGGTTAATTTGTTGCTTATGACTGATGTGATTAAATGGCTTCTCAACACGTCGAACGATTCCTTGGATATATAAAAAACGGGAAATCTTGGTTCTCGTGCTTTGAAAACAAACAGCATCATGACTGTATGTGCACTGCAGCCAAAACTTTAGGTAGTAATGGTCTTACCAAAGGTCGAGGCTGGCGTCCACACTGTTATCCAGAGACAGCATCTTTGCACTTTCCAAAGAGCATTTGTCCATAGGAAGGTAGCCTATTAAAAGTCTGATATCAAAAACAGAAATTACAGCCAAATTTTAATAATGTGAAGTTTGGATTTGGGCTTATGAATTGATCTAGTATGTGGTGTCTCTTATATTTAAATACAGACTCACCTCAAAGACGGAGATAAAAAGTAGAAAGCACAGAGCGTAATAGGGATACAAAGCACACATTTCAAAACACTCTTTGTCTTCTGAACATATCTGCAGGAGAAAAAAAAAGCCATAGACCGTCAGATTAAACAGTAAACGCTTAATCTTATTTCAGGAAATGCAAAACTGTGTAACACAATAGCCTAAACAAAAAAGTTGTTATTTTAAAAAGATGTTAGATACCCCATTGTTGAAAAACGCTGGTGTCCAAGCTCAGCAGACCATGAACTCTCTTGTGGAAGAAAGTGAAAGTGGCTGTAGGTTCGTAGAAAATATTGCTACTCTGAGAAAAGAGAAGGAGGGGTTACTTTTCAGAATGATTCTACGCACAAGCTTGTTGGTTCAAATCTGCCCACCTAAGTAGCCTACATTTTTAGATATTGGAGGTGATATACCAGAGTTTTGGTATTGATTCCTTTTTTTGTTACCTTAAAGATAAGATTTTTTTTTTACAATATAAAACTCAAACTTCTTGAATGTTAAATGTTTTAATATAGTGGAGCAGATAAGTGCCATTTTTTAGGGAAATCGTTCACTTGTGGATACAAGCACCAAAATTGGCACAATTACTCAGTGGATAGTGCTCTTTCAAAAAAGTACATTAGCCATCGCAAAAAAACATCATGTCAGCCGCGGCGGCCATTTTACTTTCCGCCATAGCCAAATTATGTATTTTGCATGATATCTCCTGAACAAAACATTCAACTGCATAAAGGATGATGTCTAGCCCTATGTTTTGATGGTCAACGATTACAATGATACCACACACAACATAAATGAAGGCTTCTAGACAGCTGTGGCGGCCATTTTGGATTCCGCCATAACCAAATTATGTATTTTCCAACATATCTCTTGAACCAAACATGATAAATCACGAGAGGTGATATTTACCCTTATGTTTTGATGGTCAAGAATTACAATGAGCCTATATTCAACATCATAAACTATTTATATCATTAGTTAACTCTAATGGTGAGATCTAATGATGTGGATGTAAATCATAAAATTATGAAATTTTAAGGAATTTCAGGTGACTTTGTGGGATATTTGAAAAAAGAGTAATGTTTTCCAAGTTAAAGTGTTTTAAAAGCATGTAGCCTACCTTCTAAATGTAAAATAATGTAATTCAATTCACAAGGGTGCAGAGTGTGACCTGCTAGCTGCATGCTATCCACAACAATCCACGGTCTTCTTTCTTGCTTGTTTTCTGCGAACATCCGCTACACCCGCCAGAACCTTTTGGACATTGGTGAACAGCACCAGATATCTATTTTGAGTGTCTTTCATTATATGCACAACATCCCAGACGACATAGCGACTGCTGGTTATGCTAAGGCTAAGAAAACAACCACACAAGCCACCTCTACTGAGCCTGTATCTCTCCAATGCCAGATCCCTGGTACATAAAATGGACGACTTGCGATTACAACTGGCTAACCTGGCTTCACCTGGGGATACCCGATGCTAGCATGCAGCTAGCAGGTCGCACTCTGCTTCACCTGGGCAGGACTGAGGACTTCAGTACGTGCATGAGAACTGGTGTAATAATGGGACAATTATAGATAAACACTGTTCCCCTGACCTTGAGTATATGTCTGCCTTTTTTTCTACCGAGAGAGCTAACAGTAGTGATCGTCACGGCTGTGTATATTCTACCCGACGCCAATGTAAACATGGCCAATGCTGTCATAAAGGGAAGTGGGGGTGCAATAGGTCTGACTGAAGATCCATCAGCCCTAGGAAGGTGGATGGTATCTGGTCCTAAAATCAGCTGCTTGGTTTTGCAGTATGATGCAGCATCTGGTAGTGATGGTCAAATGAAGCTTCGCGAACCAGTGTCTTTACTTTCTGAGCTCACTAGATGGCGCTCTCTGTTCAAAGAAAAAGGTTAAATGAATGGCAATTCAATGGGTTTTCAAACCCTTTGTTGAACAGAGAGCGCCATCTAGTGAGTTCAGAAAGTAAAGACACTGGTTCGCGAAGCTTCATTTGACCATCACTACCAGATGCTGCATCATACTGCAAAACCAAGCAGCTGATTTTAGGACCAGATACCAAAGAAGCCAAAGAAGGCACAGAACAAACCAGCCACCATGAGCAGACCAAACGAGCTCAAGTGTTGTTTCTTGATAAAATCAACAAGCAACTGTGTCATGAAAGATATGGGCAATCCTTTCAAGGAAGAGAGCCAGGATCTGTTTTCACTAGACACAAAGGATATTTCAAACCCAAGTGCAGTTGCATTGATTCATACGCACTATGAGAGATGCAAAACCCGGTTCCAACAGTTCATAAAAAGGACTTGAATAAGAAGAACCCAAACTTTATGAGCCAATCAACAAGAACTGCATGAACTTCTTCCATTAGAAACGAGTCTCTGTCAGTTCTTTGAAGAAAAAGGTGCTGAAGGAGGACGTCTTTCTCAACGGTCAAGCGGGGATTGCGTTCATAATGTTGCTTCGCTGCATACTTGAAGTGACATGTCTTTAACATTCGCACGGCCGAGTAACCAAGTAATGTTAGAGCGACGGGTAACAACAGTGGCTAAATTATGTCTGATTTTTCAGAAACAAAAAACTTGGAAACAACAGACGGCTCCTCTCTTGAGCACACGTTGTTCTGGCGTAGCTCCGTTCTTTCTTCATCCCCTAACTTTCTTCTTGGTTCTTGAATGTGTAGTAGCAACCGGAGCCTCTCCCAGCTTAATGGACTATTATACTACCTAGCTAGCTAGCAGCTATAATGTTACCCAGCATGCTTTTCGGTGGTGTAAATTTGTAAATGTAAAATTATTAGTGTTAGAAATAGTTTAAGTCACAAATAGTTGTGTGTTATGGTGTTTTATCCTGTTAAAGAGAGTTAGTTGTGGGTTGATAATTGTGTTATAAAGTTACTACCATGAGTGAGTTAACAGGGGTCCCGTTCTCAATTCACTCGCAAATTACTTTGACTGTAGCGCTCTCTGCGGCAATGCATCGGTATTACGGTATATGAAAAATCATATGGGAAATTAATACCAGTATACGGTACAAATTGGTATACCGCCCAACACTAATGACAGCGACCTGAAGATTTTAGAAAAGTTTGTGTTCATGATGTATGACAGATCCAGCGAAGCAGGAGGAGTAGATGAAGCCAGGTTGGACTTGTTTGCCAGAAAGCAAAGGCCATATGAAGCCATTCCTCCTACTCAAGCAGCATTGCTGCAGCATGTAAAGTATTCAGCCTACCAGGCAGGCTGCATCTGGAGTCGAGCAACTGTATGCCAGCCAGAAATACGGAGTCCTTCTGAGTGGGGATGGACCAAGAAAGGTGATCTATGGCAGATCTTCTGGACAGAGCTATCACCAATTGTAGAGAGCTGTCAGCAACTGACCAAATGTGGATGCAAAGCAGAATGCCGTGGAAGCAGTGGCGGATCTAGAAAATTTTACATGGGGGGGCAAAGGGGTAGCAAGAGATCTTGGTAGGGTGGCAGGGGAAGACGGTACATGGAAACCCTCATACATAAACTGATATGCCCTACTACGCCCCGCAACGCCCTGCTATGCCCTAAACTGCTACAACTATTATTTCTATTCATAGTTCCATTATCTTTTTTGTTACTATAATTACCATTATTATGAATCATAATTCTCTATATCTGTATCCATCTGTATGTAACCAGCGACCACCAAGACCCTGGATATGTCTGATGTTTCTGTTGCACCAAATGCTTGCTCTTGGGAGAATTGTTGGGTCATTGTAACTTAAAGAGTGTGGTCTAGACCTACTCTATCTGTAAAGTGTCTTGAGAAGAGTGAACTGTTGTTGTATATGTAAATATTTACATATCTAACCCTATAACATATACAACAGAATGGAAATAGCCAAAAACTGAAAACACATCATGTCACAGGACATGTTATGTTACTGTACTGCAATTTATATGTAAGGAGAATATAAACCAACCATATGGTCCAGGGGTTACTGCAGCCTCCTCTTCCTCTCTGTCATCTTCATCCTCCTGATCACTCTCTGCCTCTGTCCCTCTCTCTGAACCTGCAGCCTCCTCTTCATCCCTCACTGTCAATTCTTCCTTTCCCTCTTCTCTTTCACTCATTTCTGCATCTCCTTCTGTGGTCTTCTCCTGCTCTGACCTGCCTGGTCTCTCCAGTTTACTGTCTTCTCCTTCTTCATTTCCCTCCTCCTCTTCCTCCTGTGCACTACTCAGGATTTTCTTGGCTGGCAATATCCCCACTTTTAGGCTTCAGCTAATATCTCCAGCTACTCTGGCCTGCAAAAGTCAAGATGTGAAAAGCTCTTGTTATTATTGTATTACATTACACTGTATGGCCCTGTAGCTAATAAGTATAGCCTAAAAAACATAACATCAGACGAGATTTATTACATGCACACATCAGTTATGTTTAGACTAGCCTTCTTAATCCCGTTGTATTTGTTGTTTCCCAGTTTGACAGTAAAGTATGTTGCCTGGTTTAATTTGTGCAGCCGTATTGCCGTGATATGTGAGAGGAAGTGGATTTTATAGTAGCCTACTCCTTAACTAATCATATACAAATGATCGGTCTCAGCAAGCACTGTGTAGTGTGTTGTAACGCAACGCGCACCAAACACGGCGACCCTCTGTAAACGTTATGAATTCAAACATGCCAATTTGTAATATTCTGTATTATGCTCTTCTTGTCTTTACTGAAATCAAACTAATCAAACAGCAGAATGCGCACACAACCACCGAGGGAGCAATTTGACTTTTGGCTAACAGACGCGCTGTTGTTGATACTGACTCGCCTTTAGCAGACATTATAATTATTACAAATTTAACTTTAGATGAAACGTGTGTTTTAACTTCACCTGGGAAACAGACTTCACTTTGAGAGGCTCGGGGAGGGGGGGCAGCTCAGTCGCTCCAGTCTTTGCCGGGATGCAGGGCCACCACACCGCAGCAGACTCGCTGTGTGCGAGCCTGAATGTGCGAACGCTGCTCTGCACGTTTGATGCAGGGACGTAGCTAAGTATTTGAGGGGCAGGGGGCTAAGATTACATCTACAGTTATTATTTATTATGAATTAATATAAATTAATTGTTTGTTTAAATGTTTTAAGAAGCCTGTGCACATAGTGGCAGTTTGTTTGAAGTTTTTTGAATGCCAAAGTTAGGGGGGCAGCTGGGGGGGCAAGGCCCTACAGTGGGGGGGCAGCTGCCCCCCCTTGCCCCCCTGTAGATCCGCCCCTGGAGTGGACAAATGTAACTCTTTTCTCCCACTTTTTCAATCCATCCAAAATCAACACCATTCATAGGCGCCGATACCGTGCAATTAAACATTGCAGTTGGTGCTAAGTGGAGAGTCTGTCATAGTGTGATTGGTTATGTTGGTGTCATTTAGGGCTTTGACTCCGAACTTCGTTATTCGAATATATTCGAATATTAATATTAATATACAAACGAACTTCGAATATGATTTTTGGGCAAAAGTCAAAGCCCTAGTGTCATTGATTCCCACAAAGCTGCTTGTCGTTACGTGTCAGTTAATCTTTTCATTTCCAATCCTATCTGTATTTGTGAGAAGTGGCGCTGTCCTGAGTTGAAAGCCTACTTTACGGCTAAATTATCGAGTTACTAGGCATGTGCGTTTGCATCGGACACTGCCCATTTCCTAAGGTTGTGAAATGCAAACAATGTTTTACTATTTATTTATTTTTATTTTTAAAAGGGCTTGCGCCTGTGAGCACCCACGGACGAAAAAATAAATCGGCGCCTATGACACCATTTACAACAACCTGACCACCTCCCCTGCTCCTTCAACAACCACAACTGCGTCCCCCCCTCCACCATTTCAGTCACTCTCTCATTTCTCTCTGCTGTTCCCTGTGGTCAGGGGGGCTAAGAAGTTTGTTTATTGTAGAGAATTGTTAATGGTAGTCTGCATATGCATGGAGATGAACTGTTAACCACTAGATTTGCAATGGCAGAGTACCGCAGACCGTGTGGATCAAACCTCTCGATATTCACCAATGTTTGCCCCCCCATGTAACGCTTTAGGTCCTGCATTGGCGCAGCTCCCCGTGGCGTCGGGGGCGACGCTACCAGTGGCGTCGGGGGCGACTGGCATAGGAGGCTTGGGCCCCGTCATAACTGCTTGCAGTTCTAGTTATTATTTATTTTTCAGTTAATGATTTAAATACAGATTATCCACTTGCAGAGCCCTGATTCAAATGGCAGATGACTGGCATATAGAAATAGAAAATAAGTATTTTTTAATAGCCTTAAAAAAATGCAACAATGGTGATGTATGCTGATGACTCAAAAATAGGCTATACATGGCGGAGTTCACAGCTAAGAGGTTTGAATGAGGAATTGCAATCGGCATTGGAATGGGTAACAAATAAAGTGGTTCTTAATTTAGCTACAAACCCCAATTCCACTGAAGTTGGGACGTTGTGTGAAACGTAAATAAAAACAGAATACAATGATTTGCAAATCCTTTTCAACCTATATTCAATTGCATACACTACAAAGACAAGATGTTTAATGTTCAAACTAATAAACTTAGTTGTTTTTTTTCATCAAAAAACACCTGCTTGGAACATTCCACAGGCGAACAGGTTAATTGGAAACAGAGTGTCATGTTTGGATATAAAAGTAGCATCCCCAAAATGCTCAGTCGTTCACAAGCAAGGATGGGGCGAGGATTACTACTTTGTGAACAACTGCGTAACCAAATAGTCCAACAGTTTAAGAGAATCTGGAGAAATCTCTGCACGTAAGCAGCAAGGCCGAAAACCAATATTGAATGCCCGTGACCTTCGATCCCTCAGGTGGCACTGCATTAAAAACAGACATCATTATGTAAAGGATATTACCACATGGGTTCAGGAACAAACCATTGCCAGTTAACCCAGTTCGTCGCTACATCTACAAGTGCAAGAAAGTGCAGAAACGCCGCCGGCTTCTCTGGGCCTGAGCTCATCAGAGATGGACTGACGCAAAGTGGAAAAGTGTGCTGTGGTCTGACGAGTCCATATTTCAAATAGTTTTTGGAAATCATGGACGTCATGTCCTCCGGGCCAAAGAGGAAAAGGACCATCAAGAGCGTTATCAGCACAAAGGTGTTGGTGCCCATGGCATGGGTAACTTGCACATCTGTGAAGGCACCATTAATGCTAAAAGGTACATACAGGTTTTGGAGCAACATATGCTGCCATCCAAGCAATGTCTTTTTCAGGGATATCCCTGCTTATTTCAGCAAGACAATGCCAAGCCACATTCTGCATGTTTTACAACAGTGTGGCTTCATAGTAAAAGAGTGCGTGTACTAGACTGGCCTGCCAGCAACGGAGACCCCGGACTGTTGAGCAACTGAAGTCGTACATCAAACAAGAATGGGAAAGAATTCCACCTACAAAGCTTCAACAATTAGTGTCCTCAGTTCACAAACGCTTTTTGAGTGTTGTTAAAAGGAAAGGTGATGTAACACCGTGGTAAACATGCCCCTGTCCCAGCTTTTTTGGAACGTCTTGCAGGCATCAAATTCAAAATGAGTGAATAGCAAAAAAACAATAAAGTTGATCAGTTTAAACAATACATATCTTGTCTTTGTATTGTATTCAGTTGAATATAGGTTTAAAAGGATTTGCAAAACATTGTATTCTGTTTTTATTTACGTTTTACACAACATCCCAACTTCATTGGAATTGGGGTTTGTAAAACTGAAAGCATTGTATTTGGAACAAAAAATCTGTTGTTTAATGAACCGAAATTTCATTTGTATGTTGGAGGTATGGCAGCTGAAAAAGTACAAAGCTCCAGGCTTCTTGGCGTTATAGTGGACAGTAAATTATTCTGGTCTTTCAATATATTGATATATGAATAATTTAAACTAGGTCCTATGTGTTGTATTAAGCTGAATGTTGTTAGGTCTCCATTATTATTGGGGGCCAAGCAGCGAAACTGCGAGGCGCAATTAGTGATTCTACCTTTTCTTATTATTACACAGCTTTCCTCTGCCATGGGAGTCTATGGCAGCCCATAGAACCGTACAGTAAAAAGTTGTGAAATTTGGCACATTGAATCGGGACAGTCCCGTAATTCATTTCACCAAGTTTTAGGTCTGCAGCACCCCAGGCAGTCTAGCGCCACCAATGGGTCAAAGTTGGCATTGCATCCATGCGATTAACTTTTCAAACTTTTGATTTGATTAAAAACACTAAAACGTTTTCACAGGTCACAAAATTGGTCCAATTTTCACGAAACTTGGCACAGCTGATCTTCAGACCATGCCTCACAAAAGTTATTCGATTGCGTATTGATATTCGAAAGTGTTTGCCTGTCACAGTCAATCGAAATCGACGGTGAAGCCGCCAAGCAGGAAGCAAACTCATATCTCGGCAAGTCTTTCACGAATCAACACCGATCTTAGTACATAGGTATAGACAGGGCCATATTAGGAAGAGGCGGGGGGCGCTGTAATTAGCAAAATTAAGTTTTGGCCTATAACGTTTGATGTGTTTGGAATTAAAACTTACTAGCGGTGTCGGTTAATACTGTGGGACGTAGTAATCCAAAAGTAATTCCAATTTGTGACGTCAACGTAATTGATCTGGCCGCCATATTGGATTTGCTCAAAAACACTAAAAAGTTTAACAGGTCACAAAATTTCTCAGATTTTCACAAAACTTGGCACAGATGATCTTCAGACCAAACCGCACAAAAGTTATTCCATTGCGTATTGATAATCAAGCTCATATCTCGGGGAGGCATTCACGTATCAAAACCAATTTCAATACTTGGACTCATGACCCAATTAGGAGGAGACTCAAGAAATTTGGTGACTTTTGACTAGGGCTGAACGATTAATTGCATTTGCGATAACATCGCGATATGTTAAAACGTGATTTCCTAATCGCAAAGGCTGCGATTTGGTCACGTGACTCACGAGAGCAAATCAGTCCGCACTCCGTAGTCCGCAGAGAAAGCATCAACTTGGCACGCTAACGGTACGCCGTACCTTGAGCAGATTTCTGTCATTCAAACAACTCTGAGTTGTAGTTTAAAACTTGTAAGGGTTTTATTCGGGCTCCAGTCCATACATGCAGTTAATGAATACAGGCACGCAGAACTGAAGGCTCGGTTAGCAACGATTAGCTCTGATTAGCGGTTAGCTCCATTATAAAGATATGGAGCGGAGGAGACTGCCGCGGAGAGGGGTAACAACCAGACTCTGATAAATGACGTTCGGGGAGCTGTCACAGCAGCGTGGCCACGGTGTTTCAACGGTTTTATTAGTACAGTTAGCTAATCCCACGGCAACACCTGCATGCTACTACTAACGTAACGATAGCCTCTCTGAGCTAGTGCAGCGTCGTTGACGCTATCATGCACACGGCACGCAACTTCATGAGGAAGGGAGGGGCTGGAGGCAGCTCCTCTCTGTGCGCTGTTAAAGAAAATACACAGATGTATATATTTTACTTATTTAACTGTCTAGTAAAGTTCAAAGACAGTGTTTAAAAAATGCAATCCACATGTTTACATATGTCTATGTAAATAATAATTAAATAATCTAAATACTACTAAGTGTTGTAAAGCCACATTTGTTTTTATATTTCTGCAATCTGCACTTTAGTGTGATTTATTTCTGACTTTCATATGAATGTTTCCACCAGGCTTGGTCAGTGCTCAATATACTACTGGGATTGAAGTAGTTAAATAAAAGAGGTCATTCATATAAATTCACGCATCACCTAATTTCACCATCACATACAGGCCTGGCCTCCAGGAAAGAACAGCTTGTTTAATCTATCTAATCTTGTGAAGTTCATACTATACAATGATTTATTGCTAGTTTTTGTTGACTAATACAGAAGACAAAGAGCTTAAAAAATAATCGCATATCGAATCGCAATCGCAATATTTTTGAAATAAATCGCAATTAGATTATTTTCAAAAATCGTTCAGCCCTACTTTTGACCACTATGGGGGCGCTATAATCACAGGAAGTAGGCTCATATCTCAGCAATGCTTTCACGTATCAAAACCAAACTTGGAACCCTATCCTGAGGACACACAATAAATTTGTTTTGTTATAGTGACTGTTTAATTTAATTATGCACTGCTATGTATAGATGCACAAGTTTTGGGGGCAGACTCCAGGAAGAATAGCTGTGGCTATGGCCCCAAATCAAATCTCTATCAAATTACGAAATACATTACGCAGTAATCAACATTGTATACCGGGATGTCCACCATTGACTTGTAATCATTGTATATCAAAATAAAATAGTCTATATCAAATAATGCTGTCAAACTAAATAATTCTCATCAAAATAAAGTATGAGATGGTCATTTTGTCAAGATAATACAAACAGCAATAAAAAAAATTATGTAGTCTAGACCAGGGATCTTCAACAGGGGGTCCTCAGAGTCAAGGTAGGGGGGCCTCCAAATTATTGTTCATTTTTGAAAGTTTTTTCCAAAATTAAAAAGTCTTAGCATGAATCCAACATATTATTAGCAAATATCAATCCCCACTGAGCAAATATCAATCCCCACTGGTTACTGGCCTATAGGTAAGGTAGTCACTAAGGCCATCCATATATACAGTTAATCCTAAGGATTCACTGTGCCACATGTACTGAATGTTTTACATTAAAACATGATTTATAAAACCATGCCAACAATTATTAAGCTATTTTAATAGCTTAGCATTCTATGCAAAAAGGTATAAAGGCTTTATGCAGCCCTACACATTATTGTATATGCAACTTCATTTTATACAATATATGTACTAGGGGATCCCTGTTCCGTCTCTCTTTCAGTTAAGGGGTCCTTGGTTTAAAAAACGTTGAAGACCCCTGGTATAGACTTTACACTGCAAAATGTACACTTTCAAGGTGAAATGATCATTGGCACTGCATCGGTTTACTTTTTCTGTTCTGTATCGACAACAACGTTAGTTTTTATCTAAGACAACAAACCTTATTTCAATCACTTTAAGTTGAATCATGTAAAATACAGTTAGCTGATATGCTGGACAATATGTAACATTACTGTAAATTTGAATTTACATTACTGCATGGCAGCATTTTGACAATAATTATCACATACATTGCATTTTCAGCGTTGGTGAAATAATTAGCAATGTTGCACATGAGGCAAAACTACGATTTAATGAATTCCAGATAATTTAAGAATGCGATCACATGTGTCTTTATTTAGGACTGAGCATGTGTGTGATTTGGATTTTTGTCTGTAAATTCATTATTTTGTTTGGCTCTGTTGTGATAATGAGTAAATCGAAAAATACTGTAATCAGAAGCTTCAGCGTTAGGTTCAGGTTATCGCGTATAACCTCATGATACATGTTTAACGTTAACGTTTAGTTTAACGTCTATTAGGAATATCTGGTGGAGTTATTAAAAATTATCGCATTGTTGCCTTAGACACATCTTCAAACTCAAATTAAACTGAACACGTTTGATTTTAAGTAAACCAAAGATATATTGTTTACTCAACATATTGTACACTTATTAGCCTTGTAACTTACCTGTGAGTCGCTGTCAGCCCCATACATCCATAACTCGTCCGAAAATATTCACAGGCCAATAATTAAACATGTACTTAAAGATTCGCACACTGTCCTCAGGTACAAAGGGAAGACGGAAGCGTATCTGTATAAAGATCTTCTCTGGCGTCAGTTTACAGGTAAAGCAGGTAGTGCCGGTATTTCACCCCGCCTTTTTTGAGCCACGGACAGGTTCCTTCTGTAGGCCACACCTGTAGGTCTGCAGAGGCGGACTGGCTGCTCCACAACACACGGGGCTACGACAGAAAATGTTGTTAGATTTACGTACGGAGTACGTAAACCTCTGCTTCCCAGTAAGTTTTTGTTCTTTTCCTTTCCTTTTTATGTGGAAGTTTCTCGAGTGTCCATGTTAAAACGGCACATGACAGCTCAGGATGTGCCTCTGGAAGACAATTCATTTACGCACGAGTTTTCCAAACATGAGATGCAACAAAACTGTGTCGACGCACGACTGGACAGACATAAGCACACAATTCTTCTTGACAGATTTATAAATCTGTGCGCGCCACGGCACCCACGTGCACGAGCCTGATTCCACACACACAAGTTAGATGGATGCAGACACGCCCGTTGTCATCATTAATTCAGCAAATCGAGCTGAGAAAAAGACTAACAACCTTTACCCATCATGCCTATATGTTCTGCCTGGCCATTAATCTCAGTGAATGTTTCCTTGTGTGAGTAGGTGTGGCACTGCACAGTATGATGAAAGCTTTCTAATAGCTCCATTAAGGGATCTTTTCTGATAATACTGGATCATGGCTCACATGAATGTAGAAAATGAGAATTACAATTTACAACCATCTATCTTTTTGCCTTCTCATTGTTTTGATTATCTGGCCTGCATGTAGACGGGACACAGCCAGCCTAAAGTGAACAGCCCTTGACAAGTTGGCAATTGTTGTAAAAAGATAAAACTATGCTTATGTATTATGTTTTAAATAATAAATTGTATGCTGCAGTCAGGTTATGAAAATAGGAATGGAATCTAGAATGACTAGCTTACTAAGGTAAAAACAGCTGGTTATTTCTCTCCCCCTCTCTTCCTGTCTTTGGTTAAATTGATTAGGTTAAAACCAACTATTAACATATGAAGAGGAACGTCTCTTTGAGTCTCCAACCTCCTGGTGCCAAGTCTGGGTTAGAACAAAGGAAATGCAAACTCTGTAAACTTGAATATAATCAACACTTTCATGATAATCAACCTTAGTCTGTGACCTGGAGTAAACCTAAATTAAGAGGTGTGTCCTTATCCTGAGAAATAGGAATAAATGTGGGAGCAGGAGAAGGATTCGAGGCCACAAGCCTTGGACCCAACAAGGGAACAGGTTCTGTGGTCCGCTGGTTGCAGTGTATTGTTTTGTCATGTCGCATGGCTGCAATCTGTGTCCCGACAAGGGGAAGCATGTTTGCAGTCTGCTGCTGACAGTGTTTTCATGTTTTATGTTTAATTGTGTTTTGACTGTTTTCACCGTGTTGTTTTATTAAACCATTTTGCATAACTTTTAATATTCGACCCAAGCCTCTCCTTCCTCCAGAAATCAGAACGAACACGTCATTTGTAAATAATCTTACACAATATAGGCTACTAAACCTGGGGCATGTTCCAACATGAAAGTTTGCAAATTCCTGGAATGCGTAAATGGAAGCCCCTGATCTCATGTTATCACGTTTTGCTCAAGAACATATCAAGATAATTCAGTATGCTGAGATTAAGACCCATGTTTTTCTCAAGTTTGTAGACAAAGTCACAGATCAACCTGAGAGGTCACAAACACAACTCCAGTAGATTGTTGACAGTGGTGGAGAGCAACTAAGTACACTTACTTTTGAGGTACTTGTACTTTACTTAAGTATTTCTATTTTATGCTGTGTGACTTCTACTTTCTAATTTCAGAGGGATTTACCCTACTACAGTTTACATTTATTGTTACTAAGATTTTACATAAAAACAAGTTCAAGAAATGCAACACTTGTTTCATCAACATAATATTTTCATGTTAATGAGTTGTTGGCAGTTCCACTAAAGAAACATTTCCCCTCTAAACTTCAATAACTGCATGAGGCCCAAAGATGTCAAATCATCCCAAATTTCACAAAAAAGCAAAGATTTGAGAAAACGCTTCAATAATTAGCCTACAGATTTACTATGCCTGTTACCTTTGACATGTCAAAGGCATAAAACTCTTTATATAAGCATTTTTAAAATGTCAATGGAGCAATTGAATGGGGAAAGTTTAGGCCCCTAAACTACAATTCAATTATACATCATATTACTGCTAACCATTTATTCAGTGTTCTGGAGAACTTGAGATTTCTCTAAATTCCATTATCATCAATTGGCATACAATAAACATCAGGTCTATAGTTGTATTATTAATTATTAATTGATTTCCATGTTAATGCAAATAGAGTAGCCAGCACTGTTACCTCACAACAATGACATCACTGTGCTGGATCACACAGCTGAAGTTTTAAGAGTCTCTAATTGACTTTTATAATTTCATGGTAGCTAATGGAAATGGCTTTTTGATAAGGGGAAAAAACACATTAAGGCAAACGAAACACCACAGAATGGTTTGCAAAATCATCAGCAGTGATGTGAAGTACTATTTGTAGGAAATTAGCTAAAACATGCAAAGTGACATGTACAGTACTGTGATAATGATGACTTAGCTTTTCAAAAACAATTTACAAAGTTATTTACATTTGCTCATTTGTACATGTGGTTTTAAACTTTTTTTTTTTTTTTTTTTAAATCTCTTCATGGATACATTTCCTGATTCACCAACATGTTCAGATTAGACACACAGACAACATGACCGAAATAAGAAACAGAAGTGCATGTTATCATCATAAAGAAGTTGAGTTTTGTTGCTCACCTAGCTTCCGGTTTTTGGTTTAGCATAGACAGTGGTGGAAGTAGTACTCAGATCCTTTACTTACAGTGGGTATGGAAAGTATTCAGACCACTTTAACATTTTCACTCTTTGTTTTATTGCAGCCATTTGCAAAAAATCTAAAAAGTTAATTTTATTTCTCACTCAGCACCCCATCTTGACAGAAAAAAAACCAAATGTAGAAATTTTTGCAAATTTATTAAAAGAAAAACTGAAATATCACATGGTCATAAGTATTCAGACCCTTTGCTCAGTATTGAGTAGAAGCACCCTTTTGAGCTAGTACAGCCATGAGTCTTCTTGGGAATGATGAAACAAGTTTTTCACACCTGGATTTGGGGATCCTCTGCCATTCTTCCTTGCAGATCCTCTCCAGTTCCGTCAGGTTGGATGGTGAACGTTGGTGGACAGCCATTTTCAGGTCTCTCCAGAGATGCTCAATTGGGTTTAGGTCAGGGCTCTGGCTGGGCCAGTCAAGAATGGTCACAGAGTTGTTCCGAAGCCACTCCTTGGTTATTTTAGCTGTGTGCTTAGGGTCATTGTCTTGTTGGAAGGTGAACCTTCGGCCCAGTTTGAGGTCCTGAGAACTCCGGATGAGGTTTTCTTCCAGGATATCTCTGTACTTGGCCGCATTCATCTTTTCTTCAATTGCAACCAGTCGTCCTGTCCCTGCAGCTGAAAAACACCCCCATAGCATGATGCTGCCACCACCATGTTTCACTGTTGGCATTGTATTGGGCAGGTGATGAGCATTGCCTGGATTTCTCCACACATACCGCTTAGAATTAACACCAAAAATTTCAATCTTGGTCTCATCAGACCAGAGAATCTTATTTCTCATAGTCTGGGAGTCCTTCATGTGTTTTTTGGCAAACTCTATGCGGGCTTCCATATGTCTTGCACTGAGGAGAGGCTTCCGTCAGGCCACTCTGCCATAAAGCCTTCTCCCATCTCCCTACTGCATCTCTGGAGCTCGGCCACAGTGATCTTTGGGTTCTTCTTTACCTCTCTCACCAAGGCTCTTCTCCCACGATTGCTCAGTTTGGCTGGACGGCCAGGTCTAGGAAGAGTTCTGGTCGTCCCAAACTTCTTCCGTTTAAGGATTATGGAGGCCACTGTGCTCTTAGGAACCTTGAGTGCTGCAGACATTTTTTTGTAACCTTTGCCAGATCTGTGCCTTGCCACAATTCTCTGAGCTCCTTGGGCAGTTCCTTCACCTCATGATTCTCATTTGCTCTGACATGCACTGTGAGCTGTAAGGTCTTATATAGACAGGTGTGTGCCTTTCTTAATCAAGTCCAATCAGTTTAATTAAACCCAGCAGGACTCCAATGAAGGAGTAGAACCATCTCAAGGAGGATCAGAAGAAATGGACAGCATGTGAGTTAAATATGAGTGTCACAGCAAAGGGTCTGAATACTTATGACCATGTGATATTTCAGTTTTTATTTTTTAATAAATTTGCAAACATTTCTAAATTTTTTTTTTTCTGTCAAGATGGGGTGCTGAGTGAGAAATAAAATTAACTTTTTTGATTTTAGCAAATGGCTGCAATGAAACAAAGAGTGAAAAATGTAAAGGGGTCTGAAAGTACCAATACCACAATGTCCAAATACTGCATTTCAAGTAAAAGTTTAAAGGGCGTAGCTGGGCACTGCAGGGCGTAGCGGGGCACTGCAGGGCGTAGCAGGGTGTAGCAGAGCATAGCAGGGCGCCACGGCGACAGCTGCAACCATGATTTAGGTGCCACCCTAATCTAAGGAAAACTGTAGGGCGAGAAAAAATAAGGACTCTGGGGAATAAACTTCCCAGAGCTAAGTTAGTAACAAGCATTTCTAGGACATGAATGCACACAGATGGAAAGAGAGAGGAGCTCAGCATGTAAAAGGAAGTCCCCCGGCAGTCTAAAACTATAACAGCATAACTAAGAGCTGGTCCAAGGCAAACCTGAGCCAGCTATATAAGGGTTGGTAGATGAATCTGACGACTGAAGAGAAGCAGAGAAGATAATATGTAAACAGTATGTTACTGTTGTAGCTGCTCAAGGTGGTGCTAGTTTATATACATTACATACATTAGATGTTTAAGTCCAGTGGTTCCCAACCTAGGGGTCGGGCCCCTACAAAGTGTTACAAGATAATTATGAGGGGTCGTGAGATGATAAGTGAGGTACAAAAGAAGAAAATACAAAGATCTGATACACAGATTTGCAGTAATTTGTTCTTAGACTTTTCTCTGATCTTTGCTTTTTTTGCAAAATATTGGAGTTTTAGCTCTTTGTCCTCAAACTGAGAGGTTTAAAGGGGAAATCTCTCTTTTTGATACAACTCATAGACATCTGAAATGTGACGAGAGGCCCCAACCAGACACTGCTTTCAAAAGCCTAGACTTTTGTGAAGAGTGACAAGAGCAACCCAACACGTGTCACCATAGAAAGGGTCTGATGAAGCATTTTATTCATCAGCATTAAGAAGGCATGTTGAAATGGCGTCCTTCATCTTATTATATTGTTTATCTTGTTTTGCATTACAATCACTTCACTAGGATTATTTCCTAGCGAGGAAAACAAAAAAAGGTTTTTCACCATTACTTGTAATTATAGAATTTTTATTATAAAACAGTTTGACAGCTAATATAGTTTATTTACAGTATAGAGCATGCTATGATGTAAAAGGCAAATGTAAAGTGATAAAACAACAGCGTGGACCCTAGAGTTGTAACAAAGTTAAGGCTTAAATGCATATAAAATGGCAAAGTTTTAATTAATAAAACAATGGTAAAATTAGTATTCAAAGATGTGTAATGCTTCTGTTACACATTATAGCTGAAAACCAAAAAGAGTGACCACATAAATGTTTTCTAGGAAAGTAACACATCTGTCTGTGAAGCAGCAGCAGCAGCAGAGTGGTGGTGTAACATTTATTCATTTGCACACGTAACGTGGACAAAAAAGCACTGAGTGCATGATTCAATGTAATATGAACATCATAATTATAAATATTGTGGCAAATTTGGCAAAATAAATGCATATAGATTATTATATTTTTAGGGGGTTTTGACTTTTACAAAAACACATTTTCAATTCACTTCCTGTACTTAACAGCATTTGAAAGCAGAATCTCTCACATTCATTGCATCAATTATAGTTTCAAATCAGATTTTGTGTGTTTTTTTTTTTTCTTTTTATCAAACACTTTTTAACAGTACTTATATTTTAGGAGATCTAAAGCACTTTTTAAACTTGACCAGGTTAAACTTGAGGAAAGCTTTGAGCATATTTTTAAACATTACAAAATACATGTAAAATAAAATATATCCAACCATCCATCCATTATGAGTCACACATCCTAGTCAGTCCGATGTTGGCAACAGGGTGAGAGTGCGTTATGGCCACATGATTGGTGAAAGATTGCAAACACTGACATAAAAAGTGGCACAATATACATGAATACACATTATATAAGCATTCACCTTTATGTTCACTTGGCCACTCAGCTAACGGAAGACTATTTCTGATGCAAATATTATTTTTTTGCAAAGACTTGAGTAAAGAAAGTTATGGACCATTTAAAAAAGACAATGTAATTTTGTTATAACACAAAAAGGTTTAAAAAGACTGTATGCACTGTAGCTGCCTGGAGCAATACTTACTTTGTATTTTTTTCTGTGAAGTCAAATAGAAAAAGACATTTTTAGGCCTGTCATTTCCAGGCCTGAAAGTGCTGAGAAGTCATCTTTGGATGTCCCCGATAATACTATCTGGTCAGCAAGAAAGGAAAGGAGGATATACTCAATAAAAGAGCACCTCTTCACAAGATACTTGTACAATCTGTCACATTTTTGGAACCCATTTATGGGTTCAAAGTCCATCAGAAGAGTTTCACAGGAAACGTCTCTGATGGGAGGACAGGAGATGGATGGGTGAGGAGCTCAGATGAGGGAGATCCGTATAGGGATGGTGGGAGACTCTGTCCTGTGCTGGGGGGAATGATGGGACACCACATGTTCCACCATTGTGTGTTTAGACATGTGTTTCATAAGGTACGTCTCCTGGAAAAAACAACAACACTTTTAATCATCTCCACTGCAGTTAGTTCAGATTTGAAAATTTAACTTAAATTGGATTTCTAACTCACCGACGTGTACGCCCGGCCGCACATGCTGCAGCAGTAGGCCTTGGCGTTTTTGATGGCGTGTGCAGACAAGTGGATCTGCAGCGAGGCAGAGTCTGAATAGGCACGGTAACAGTTGGAACATTTGAAGGGCTTGTCCTTGTTGTGCTGCCTCTGGTGGGACTTCAGCAGGGGAAATAACAAAAAAAAAAAACATACATAGAAACGGAGTCACTTTTGTGCAGCATTGCGAAGGGTATCGGCTCACAGTTTAAGAAGTGGTGGATCAAGGCTGTAAAACGGCTGGCGGAGGTAATGCGTTTAATGTTTACCTGCAGATTAGATAGCTGAGTAAAAGCTTTTTCACATCCTGGATGGCCGCATTTGTACGGCCGATCACCTGTGTGGATTCTGAAAAATTAGGTAATCATTAAGCAACTGAAACTCTTTTCAAACAGGTCAGACAGGAAGCTTCAAAACTAATATAACAAAACAACCGAAACTTAATTAATCTCTTTATTAAATGTAACACTATTAAAGGTGAATTTTGTATTGGTTTACCCAGCAGCGTGTGTGCAGAGCGACAAAAGGTGGCCAGCAAAGAGTAAACAAGAAGGAAAAAGGACTGTGATAACTAGGGTACCTTTACACCCCTTCCTAACTGACTGGACCTTAAACACCAATTCCTAATACTACAACAAGTTCACGCAATTTTAAAGGGTCAGTTAACCAGAATTACAAAAAAATATATCAAGTTTAAGTTTACATTTTCTCACTTGTAGTAGTATTGAGTGATGCAATAATTTCGGAGAGTTCTACGATTTTGATTGTGGTGCTAGCATAATTTTATAATTTTTTTTCACGGTTTTTCAAGTCTGTCTTAAAATGGCAGTCAGGTGCCCATATTGCCTACAGTATATTGACCATTAAAAGACTGCGGTTTAAAGGTTCAACAAGGCTCTCTGCGTCAGATACCGGTGCACAAGGCACTCAGGTGCACTAACATGCCGGACTGGTTTTTAAAACAAAAAACAGCAAAGCTTAGATTGCAAGACACACAGAGGTAGGGTGACTTAATTCTCTTCTCAGGAGACCATTACTCCACTGTATCGTTACATAGCAACCATTTGTTTACTGCAATATTAATGTTCTGAATGTCGAGTACAGCACCTTGAAAGAAAGACTTGACACATTTTGAACCTCTCCTTTAAACATTGTATGACAAAACATGAAAGCGTTATCCAATTAATGAAGTAATGTTATTAGCTCTCTAGCAGAATGTATCACTAATTTCCAGAGGTGTATAGTCCAGGTGCCAGAAAGTAAAAATCCTGCCATATTTTTGGATCTGCCTCTACATCTAGAACAGGTGTTTTCACTAACGAGCTCATCTACCTGGTAGAGGAGCTGGTTTAGTGATGGTTGGGACAGCTGCTGGACAGGATTTCTACTTTCTGGCACCTGGACTATACACCTCTGCTAATTTCTCTGTCAAAGATCATAGATAAAGGTATTGTATTGTAAATGGAGCAATGGGAGACTATAACTAAACAAACTTTAAGAACAAGAAAATTAAGTCAGTGGTTTCAATATTGTCTTTACAAAAAGTACAGTTTTTATGTTTATTTTAAAACATTTATTAGAAGGGTAAATGTTGTCTTCTTCAGAATCAGTGTTATTTCTGGATAATTCACAGTTTTCATAGAATATTTCTTCAGTAAAAGAGTTTCCAGGAAAACTATTCATAGTTAGTAGTCTGGGGAATATTACATAAAACCTAAACTATCTTTATGGTTACAGCAGTAATCATTAGAGGAAAGACAACATTTTTTATATTCTTCTGTAATTTGTAATACCCTTTTAATATGAAGAACTACCTGTGATCTACTTGTGCACTCAAATTAAAAAAATTTTTACCCTTCATACTTGCTTGACAGGGAAGTTTTTTTTAAATGAAATTATAAAATAAAATGTAATCTGTGATTTAAGGAAAAGATTACCCCAAGTGTGTTCATAAATCATTTTGATTACAATCAAATTCCACCACAGCTTACTATTAGTGGGCTAATAGTACAAGTGGGCTGTTCCAGCTTAGAATATAAAGTATGTTATTTAAGCAGGATTAACAACAGAATACACTTATGCTCATCATAGCTTTGGTGGATATCAATAAAATGACAAAACCAATTGTCAGAGATCTGACCTGGTGTGCTGCTGCAGATGGGAGAGCTGGCGGAAACATTTCTCGCAGTAGGAACAGCGGTAAGGTTTGACGCCCAGGTGTATGCGCAGGTGCTGGGCCAAGTACGATGCGTTTGTAAAGGACTTAGTGCAGTGAGGACACTTGTGAGCCTTCATCTCTGTGTGCGTTTTGGAGTGGATCTGCATGTCTGACTTGGAGAAGAAGGTCAGCGGACAAACTTTACACCTGTTTCAGAAACACAGCAAAACAGATAGAAGACTCACGTTAGCATTGGGCTATATAAACACATTATCTTATATTATTTTAATATTAATACATTTCTTAATATAAACTAAAAATTGACTTGACACAAAGGTCCCCCTCAGAGAGACACATGAATCCCCAGAACACAAGCTGAATTGTAAATTTGTCCTCATTATTGAGCAAGACCAAGTGTGGCCCGTTGCACTTTTGACTCTGCCTGTTGACTCTGATGAAGGTTTTAGCACTTTCCATTTGCTTCCTATTTGCACATCTGGGGCCTGTTTCACAAAAGCAGAATATATAAATCCAGGCTAACTGATAAAGCGAGGCTTGACCTAGTCTAACCTGTACATCCTGGCTTGGTGCGTTTCACGAAGGCCAAGCCAGGCTGAGGAGGAGCGACTAGATCGAGCCAGGCTGAAGTAATTCAGATAGATGCCCGTCCACGGCTTTCCTCAAAAGACCGCGAGGTCGATCACAAGAAAATAAAGACACTGAAGAAATTGGACTCTAAAATCTAGAAACTATAAAGATAATGAAGTGATAAATTCCATGCACACTATAAACATGAATGGAACAGAGTATATTCATTGGTTATTTCCCCCAGCAAAATATAAGGTCAAAAACCATTGAGGTGTCCTCTCCCTGTTGTTACATGAATGTAAAGTAGCCTACATCACTAGATAGTTACTGGTCCAGTGAACTAAGTCTATAATTTGGGAGGATTGTACAATTAGGATATGTTCTTAAAATTGTACAATTCTCCCAAATTATAGTCCCAGTTTACTGGACAACACAAATTGTGTGCTAAGAATGCCAAATACAATGCACATGGAAGCGGAACAAACATGATCCTTATTGTTAAAAGAATTAAAAAAAAATTAATCAACTAAAATAATTCAAGGTGCATTGGTCAACTATAGAAATGTACAGCATTCTATGTATTGCCCTTAGTAACAGACTTCATTTAAAACACATTAGAATTTTTTTTTCATACAGCAATATAACAGTAACAATGACATTTGATAATGGTCACAACTTTAAATAATTAAATGAACAGCAATATGCACCTGTTGTATTTTAATCCAGGCTGATAACAATAGGTTAAAACCACTGCTGGGTGATCAGAAAAGACTCCAGGATTAAATAAATCCTGGCTGTTAGCCTGGTCGGGAGCAGGCTAACTGCACAGACTAAATCTCCATGGTGATTTATGTGCCTCCGCTTTCGTGAAACCGAGTCAAGGCTAAATTCATCCAGGATAATGGGGAAATCCCAGCTTAATCTCTTATCTTGGTTTTATGAAACAGGCCCCTGTTCACGTTCAAAATCTCAAAACTGTGTAACAATGTTAAAACACTTAAAACTGTCTGTCTGTGTCCGTCAGTGGTGAAGAGTTAAGTATTTCTTGAGGTACTTGTACATTACTTAAAGGGATACTTCACCGATTTAGCATTCAGCTTTGTATCAGTAGAAACCCGATAGTATTTCTGAATGACCATGCCTCCCTCCCTCATGTCCCCCTGAGACGAGAGATTTCTGCATTTGGGGCCTGGAAAAAATCTTCCGATGACGTAAAATGACGATTTTTGCGTCATTGGAAGATTTTTGGGCCAGAGGCAAAGGACTACAGCCAGTAGTAGGATCTACTTCCGTATGTTTTCAACACGCCCACAGGGGGTTGGACTGCCGAGTCTGGCCGAGGTATTCCGAATGAAAACGACTGTCAGCCATCTTGAATCTTCGCTAAACAGGCTCTCGGTTTTCAGCAGAAAACATTTACAACAATTATCTGCATTCAAACTACCGGACGTGTGTACCACCGGGATACATCGGTACAGATCGGAGAATATGGAGGAAACGTTATTACAGACGCAATACTCGGCACACTACGTGAGCTTTCGCCTGCACGGAGACCAGCGGTGTCGCTCAATCGCCAGCGCGGCTAGGGGACATCCTCATCGGCTAGGTGGAAAGCTAACGCTAGCTGTCCACCTGTCCCAGCCATCCTGCTTGCAAGTGTCTGCTCATTAAACAACAAGCTGGACTACATCCTCCTTCAACGAAAATCCCAACGTGAGTTCAGTGACTGCTGTGTTTTTGTTGTTGTGGAAACATGCCTGAACAACAGTGTACCGGAACCGGGACTATACAGCTACCAGGCTGCTCTCGCCGGCCCGTGGAGGTGGGCTGTGTTAAACGGACTGGTGTAGAAATAAAATCCAACTAGCTACTGCTAACTGCTGGTGGAGCTTGTTAAATGCCGACCATTCGACATTCCACGCTAATTCACGGCTGTGTTTATACTGTTTAGCTACACCAATGCTAGTATGCGTTAGCTGAACTTTACGGATCCTGCTTGCAAGTGTCCGCTCATTTAGACCACAAACTGGACTACATCCAACTTCAACGACACTCCCAACGTGAGTTCAGAGACTGCCGTGTTTTTGTTGTTATGGAAACCCGCCTGAATAGTGTACCGGACTGTCCAGCTACCAGGCCTGCTAGCCCTCCGAGCTAGAGATGCTCTGTCGCCAGGTAAAAGAGGTGGGCTGTGTTAACACCGAGTGGCGCAGAAATGTGGTGATTTGTATCCATTTAACTGCTAACTGCTGGTGGAGTTTGTGACTGTTAAATGCCGACCATTCTACATTACACACTAATTCACGGCTGTGTTTATGCCCGGTGTTTACAGCCCACCAAGCGCTAATGCTAGTATGCGTTAGCTGAACTTTACGGAGCCTAAAGTGTGTGTACTAAATGTAGCCTGTTTCGTATGTCGTTTTTATATAATGTCGTTTTTATATATGTTAAATGTGTAACACCACTTGAGTCACGATGAAACGTTGTTTCGTGTATATGGTTGAAATGACAGTAAAACACGCTTGAGTTGAATGCCTCTGTCGGTCTGTCAAGCGGTAGGCGTGGCTTGGGAGTAGACTCAAAGCAACGAAGCAGGTGCATTCTGGGATTTGGTGTTTTTCATCCATATAAGACCAAAACACATTTTCTGGCTTTTCTCGTCCTAGAAGGCACCAATTTCAATTTTTTTTTCACATTTCTACTACATAAGTGACCCAATTTAAAGATATATTCAGCTTTCCAGCGGTGAAATATTCCTTTAAGTATTTCCACTTTGTTACTTTAAACTTTTTACTCCATTACATTTATAAAACATTTATAAAACATCTATCATTAATAGCAGATACATTTATTATATACAAAACACATGATCAGTTCATTATAATGTATAATAGCATGGTGAGTACTTTTGATATTTATATATATTTACCTGCTAAGGAATGTATTTTTACTTGCTTGTATATTTAACCTGCAATAACCATAACCGATAACTGGTTTTTGGCCAGCAGGGCAGCAGAAACAAGCTGTAAACACAATTCATCACCTTGTTGCAAACTTAGCATTCATTTGGAGTCATATTTTTGTTTGTTTGTGTGAATGGAAGTAAGAATGGTGAGAGTAAACCAAGATGCTGAAATACTCTTAGAACTGACAGGAACTGTAGAGTCAGGTGCTAAATTCTCTGTGGAGTATACAAGCGACTCCTTTCAGATTAGACATTTGTCATTTGATTCATAAATATAAAATTATTTATTATAGACGCTTTAAGTAACATTTTAAGTATTGTTGTATAGTTTTCATTTCGTTTTAATCTTTACTTTTACCCAAGTTAATAATCGGAGTACCTCTTCCCTCATTGGAGTCTGTGTTTGGTAAATATCTGGGACAATAAGTTCAATTCTATTTTTTTTTTTTTATTCTTTATTGTAGATTTAACCATATTTCAGAGTACAGAGGGAGATTTACTGGATTCCTGGAATTGTGAGTCAGAGGCACTGCACTTCGGTTATCTATGCATCCATCTTTAAAAAAAAAAGTCCTTTCATACCTGTAGGTTTTTCCCTGTTTGGCAGTGATGGTGACACAGGACTGGTCGTTGCCTGAGGCTAGGATCGGGTAGGGCACCACCAAAAGAGACGACCCATTCTCTGCTTTGATCCTCTTACGCCCCCGTTCCTCCTTTGGAGGAGGGCCGAGGAGTCCGACGAGGCCCCCGTTGTTTTTCCCAGGCTCCATCCCGTGGCTGCAGGCTAACCCTGAGATGAGGTGAGGTGTGGGGGCTCGGCCCAGCCGGCTGTGGCTGCTCGAGGTGGGCGTGGTGGGGGTGATGATCTCTGAGGTGTTGAGGTTACCTGTTCTGGATGCCAGTGCCACACCTGATCAGTGCAAAAGTTGGACAGGCAAGGACAGGACTGAAATAAGTTGTCATCAAAATTGCCAATCCATATATAAAGGGAAACAATCATGCAAACACAGACAAACTGTAACTACATGGACAAACAGCTAACATATACTGTATATAAGCTATAATGGACATATGGTAGGATGGTTGGCAAACACGACTGTCTTGTGTTTGAAAAGTCATTTTCCATTAAGTGTATATTCTTCTACACATAAGTGCAGTACAGAAAAGTCCAAATTTCCCAACATTATTTCCAGAACTAATGATGAATGAAACCCACAAACTGCAGACCTGAGCAAGACAACAATCTTTGTTTCTGTGTTTCTTTATTTCTACAGCAACAGGGAGTACCAACTGTACAAACTGTAGTTACCTGAGACGTGGTTCGTCCTGGAGGGATGGTCTATAAGTTGACGCAGATGCCAATCTTCCCATAATCCTCTGGCTTTTATAGCTGCCTTATCGTCCAGATTCAAGTTTACATCCCCCAGAATCCGACCTGGTAAACATGTAGGGAAAATGCAGGGAAATTCCCATTTGTTAAAGAGGGCCCTGGTAAGAGGGAACTGAGAGAAGCTGAACCAACTCTGATGATGCAGGATGGATACAATTCTTGCAGATCAATAAAAAGAAGTGGTGGAATGTAACTAAGTACATTTACTCAAGTACTGTACTTCAATACCAATTCAATGTACTTGAGTATTTCCATTTTATACAACTTTATACTTCTACTTCTCTATATTTATCTGACATATTGAGTTACTAGTTAAATTTTTTTCATTCTCTTCATGTCCAGTGAAAACCATGTATCTCCAAATTTGGTGATTTTGAATGTTTGTGATAAACTGTAGGATGAGTGGTTGCCTTAATGTGTTAAGACAATTCTCCTACTTCTTAAGCTAAATAAAGTTTTTAAAAGCCTCTTGGATCAATTGGAAAATGCATTGTCACAAAGCTGAAAACCGGGCTGTTTTTCTGACACCATGAAAAGTTAACTTTTTAGAGATACGTGTTTCTCACAGGTTAACGACGCTACAAACATATGACGATCCTACAGAATATGATGTATTGTAGATTGAACTACCCAACAGTATAAAAGAGTAAAAACATATACAGCAGTAAATGCAACATACACATTAATGCAGCAGCAATACGAATCCAAAAACATCATATCTAAAGTAAAAACACTGACACTGAGGGAACATTTTTCTGCACAATGAGTACTTTTACTTTTGATACTTTAAAGGAGACCTATTATGCTTTTCTGTATTTTCTGTTCTGTATATTTTATGTTACAATGTCGGATGTTCATACTGAACTGGCCAACGCTTCAAATAATGAGGGTAAACGTGTTTTAAAAGAAATCCTAGATTTGCTAGTTGCTAGAGCTAAATCCTCAGATTTCACACTGTTCTAAAAGCTCTGGTTTCAACTGTTTTTTTTTTCTAGACCATAAACAGAAAACCAGCTTGGTATGACATCTTACCAAACCAGTTTTCTATATATGGACACACTACTGCAGTGTCTACATTACATCCACTGCAACATGTAGCTACATGCTAACATCAGGGAAACCAGTAATCTTGATTGCTGATGTTAATTTCGGATCACATTCCTGCTGGAACATGTCCGGTTGTGTAGCGTTTGGTTTAGAAGCCTTTATTGTTGATTTTTCACAGTATAAAGTCCTGCTATATACTCCATTGCAGTCAGTCTCTGGCTGCAACAGACTTTACAGAATTGAACTGTACTAGGGCTATCAACAAATATTCTACATTCTAAATGTTTATGACCAAATTACAAACAGATTCGTGACACAGTTTAATCAGCATCATGTCCTGCCTCCTGCACACTCCAGAGGTCTACGGTGTTTAAAGATCCGGGTATTTTTTGGCTCCATGAAGGCTTCATGTGCCACTGAGCAACTCTCATAGGAAAAAAGGCCTGAGAAAATTTCGGTTATCACCTCAAATACTGAGCAATTTCTACTCCTGCATCATTATAAGCATCCTGACTGAGAACATCACTGCCTGGTACGGAAACAGTCCTGAACAGGACCACAAGGTCCTGCAAAGAGTGGTTCGTCCGGCTCAAAAGGCGGTACCAGACGCAGCAAGAAAAAGGCTAAAGGAACCATTAAAGATTATCATTAAAGATGTTGCGGTGGGGTGGAAGGTAGAGCTTCTATGAGGACTGTTCTAATGCGTAAATTGTAGGAACTGAGCAATTTATGTTTCACTGAAATTGTATTTTATATGATTTCACATGACAAATAAATTGATTGATTAACATTTTTCTGATAATACTTACATACTTTTACTTAAAGGTCCCATATGGTGACACTTAAACTTATATTTGTACCGTTCATATGTGTCTATTAAACACTAATTTAATAGTGTTACCCCAAAAAAAGAGTTGGGTTGATTTTCCCAAACTTTTCTGAGAGCCCTTTTTCTCCCCTCCCACACACGCTTGGATTACCTGCTGGATGGAATGTTCAGCCTACAACTAAAGAGCCGAACGCTCTGATTGGCTAAGCACAGATAAACATAGAATGCGGCCTGGAATCAGAATCCTACTATGAACATGGCTGCAGGATCTGCAAGACCTTACCAGTTAGAGCCTGAATACTCAAGTTCAGAGGATTCAAGTGAAGAGGACCAATTCATTTATTTTAGCATTTCTGGTCAGCAGGACGTTTCAGAGTGGTAAGTTGATTGTGTTTTTATTTTAGTATGTAACGCTTTAGACATAGTCAGCTAACGTTAGACAAGTGTGTCTTCAGTGATGTGGCTATTTGGGGCTAAGGCTAACGTTGTATGGTGGCTGTGTATTTTTGGCGTCTTTTGGGTTTTAAATCTTTGAAAGTCACAGAAACCACTTAGAGTGAATGATGTGTTTTCATGTTATTATCATACTGTCGTGATGGGTCTGTTTATATTCCGGTGCACGGCACATAGCGTTACCTGACACACGCCCACCTGTTATCCCGGCTCTGTGTGCACCGCTGTTGCCTGGAAAAGGCAGCGGTGTCAGCAGCATGGAGGTCCCCTGGGACCGCCGGTAGACAATATAGTACGACCTTATTTGTAGTTTCATATGTACCAGAATTTACGAATATGAAGGAAATTACTACAGATATTAATGTTCTTACCTCGGTCTTCGCAATGTCGTTCATATGTAATGTTCAAACATAATGTTCATATACATTCTCCAGTCAGTACTAAATATTTGAAAACACCCAGATCAAGTATTAAAGTGATTTTTTTGTTTACAAATGCATTCAAATTGTTTTCATTGAATTAAACCAATTGACGTACTTTTCTTGTTTCATGCTTCAGTTGATGTTTAATGTTACTACAGGTGCACATGTGGACATTGTGAGTGGATGCCGCCCGAAGTTGAATTCCTGTTTTACAACACCAAGACGTGTGAGGGCCACAGCAGAGAAACAATTGCCAACAGAAGCATATAAATGTTCAATTCAATTTTATTTAAAGAGACCCAACAATTCCCCCAAGAGCAAGCATTTGGTGTGACAGTGGCGAGGAAAAACTTCCTTTTAACAGGCAGAAACCTGGGACAGAACCTACTGTTCTTTAGTGATATGAACTGTAGTAGAAATAGTCCGATAATAACAGTTGCAACAACCTGAGCTCTGACTGGCTCAGCGCTGAGATCCTCTGGAATGGTGATCTTCTGCAGCTCTTCAGTAAAAGGTGCTGGGTCAGGGACAACACATAGCCTGTGGAATGAAAGAATTATGTTTTAATTTAATTTATTTTTTTATTAACATGTAATGTTTAATAGCAATTTACTAAATGTATATGTGACCCGGTGTGTTGTACAAGACAGACAAATATTAGCCCCCGTTTTAATATTTGAACTGATTAGAACCCAAGGACTCAAAACATAAATAAACTATTTTATTACTTCTCTGTATCTCTGTCTGGTCACAGGGTCATTTGAGTACATGTGTTTGAATGGGTGAGGTTGTTCCTGCTAAGCTCAGCATGTCAGCAGAGGGCGCTCTAGGCTTTACAATACACTGGGCATCAGTAGCTAATGCTTACAGTAGAAGTAATTGCCAGTACGTGATGAACGAGTTTAAGTGTGTACGCTACAGAGAGTGATCCTGACCTGAACTGTATCTGTATTTTTACAGAAATAAATGTTTAATGTAAAATCATTTTAAGTGTAACATATGAATTAATTATTTTGCAGAGAGAAACTGTCATCAACAAGAAAGGAAGGAAGAGATAATAATAGCAATATGACTAATAAAAATAATAGCAATACGATGCAAGATTTGGCATTAAAGAGGTAACTTCAGGTTCAACCCAGGGTTTTGTGTATCACGACTGTGGATCACTTGTTATGAAAGATATAGATTTTCAGCGGAGGTAATTACGTGCAGGGCTATTTGTCGGCTACTTGAGCCGTGTGTTGCGGTTTGAATTATGTTGTTATATAAATTATTTGCTCTCACAATATCTTACCACTGTTGGGGTTGCAACTAAAATAATAGTTTAAAGTAGTTTATGGAAAGCACAGTGTAATTATGGTCAGATCTTGGCACTGACTGATGGGGAAGTGATATTAGTAAGCGTTGTGATTTGCGTGTTTACAGCGTCTGTTTTTTTTTGCCAGCTGTCCTCCTGTTTTAGGAAGCAGTGACTGTATTGCTTTTTGCCTGTAAAACCGTGACTGTGCTCTTCATATTTATGTAGAATTATAGTTTGCTCTTCTGATGTGAAATATGCGGCTCTGGTAGATGTGTGATTGTACTTGCTCTACATGAAGTGCCCTGAGAAAACTTCTGTTATGATTTGACACTATCAATAAAATAAAATTGAATTAATGTTGCATGTTGTGATAATTTACTTACAGAATGTCAGCTCAATCTTCCTTCATTTGAGGCTGTATCCCCATTTCTTCGCTTTTGGGAAGGCCAGTTTAAGGTCAGGATCTCCCGGAGCACTTTTGACTGTGGCCGGTTGGCATTCTCATTCAAGTGGGATGCTGAGAGATAGAGTCTGCAACAACAATGCAAATTATGTAATGGGTGTGTATTTTATTACTCCAATACATTGTACAAAGAAAGAGAAGTCTACACACTGTGCTAAGCTACCTGAGGAAATGGCACAGATCAAAACTTTTTTTTGTAGTTTTTTAAATAATCTGGTCAGATAGTATGTAGACTGTGGCTCATTTGAAATAGCAGTAATAACAAACATAAAATACTATCATGATACATAAATAGGGTTGGGTATCGTTTTTTTGTTTTTCGATTCCGGTGCTAAATCGATACTTTTAAAACGGTGCCGGTGCCTAAACGGTGCCTGACCCGGTACTTTTCAATAAAGTTAAAAAAAAAAGAAGAAGAAAAAAAATAAGGGTAGTAAACAACAGTCAGTGACTTGTTTATTGCTAAGGCCATGGTCAAAATTAAAGATTTAATAATAATGTAATAACTATAACAATAACTTATTTCACCAGTAAATTGCTGTTGAACCCCAGATGGGAAAAGGGTATTTTACAATTACTGTGAATGCACCACGAGGCTACCTGTTTTAAGTGACTGCACCGTCAGTGTTGTTTAATTCCGACAACAGCAGCTGCAAGTGAACGCACCGTCTGTGTTGTTTAATTCCGACAACGGCAGCTGCGAGTGAACGCACAGTCTGTGTTGTTTAATTCCGACCATATAAACATAGTACTACTAGTACTACTAGTACTACTACTGTATATCTATGAATTGCGAAAACGGCAGCAGCTGCTGCGCTGCAGAGCAGACTGTTACATCCCGCTGTTGAAGTCCTCCACAGTGAAATACAGTCACACTTTACACTGTTTAACGTTAGCTGTCAGCATTTTACCGGTGTTTAATCCAGCTGCTAGCTAAAGGTAGGCTAACGTTACGTGCTGTCAGGTGTAGTATAAAGTCAAGACCCAAATGAGGCAACCGAAACTTTCGTCTTTTCAGTCTCGTTACTACCGTTTACGTCGGCACCGTTCCCTATTGGCACCGAAGTTTCGGTACCCAACCCTATACATAAATACATATCATGTAGTGCATAGGACAATATCTGTATACAGTCTCTAAGATCAATGTTCTATGTCTGCCCACATTATGTACTATATCTCACTGATAAGGTTCCCATATTTGTTTCCTCTTTTTTTTTTCCTCTTTCAACTGCAATGGGAATATACTGTAAGGTCCATAGATATATAATTTGGGAATAACTATTACCAGTAATCATTCAAATGATTACTTTTGACTTATCAGCTTATAAATACAAATGTAAATAAAATACAACAACAGGTAAACTAACATTTACAAAAATTCAATTTCACAAACCTCTGCTTAGTACCTCTGAGTCTTAGTAGTGTCCTTGGATAGTTGGGTTCCAACAGATCTTTTAGGAAGGGGTCAGTCTGGCAGCCAATACTCCGAGAGGTACTGGCCCTGGGAAACGTGTAATGGTCCCTAAGAATAAATTCAGATATGTTAGGAAATGGGAAGGAGACAGTGTGATAGTATTGCAAGTCATAAGACATTTCATTTTTCATTGTAGGCATACAACAAAAAGTGTGGTAACTCAGAGACCAGCAGCAATAGAACACAAAGAAAAAACATATGATGAGGTAGCGCCCTCTATCTACTATAACATACATGACAAATAAAGGCACTTGGATGAGTCAAATAACATTAAACAGTGGCAGTGCAAACAGTGCATTATAAGAAGGTATTTAACAAGTTAGATGCAATACAGATATATGTGAATATAATAAATAATAGGTAACTACCTAGGTTAATCACATGTAGAGCTTATAACATATATTGCAATATATACTGTGTAACCTCATCTGTCTGTCAAGGAAGACAGAAGAGAGAGAGAGAGAAAGGGAAATCAAAAGGGTTGGCAAGCAGGGGACGCATTGCACAGAATCGGTCATGTATATCAATAAGGTAATCATTTATTTGTATCGTTTATAACATATTAGTGTACTTTCTTGCCAGATTCCCCCGCCAAGAAAATACTGTATATCAGACGCTGCAAATGGCGAGCCGGGAGCAGCGTCCTGTCTCACAGCAGGGTGGAGCAAAAAGCAGCTGGCGCCTCCAGGGGACTTGGGGGCTTTTGCCCCTAAAAAACGGACTTGAAACCGGCGAGAGCACCAACACCGATACGCTGAGGATACGCGCTCCGCCATCTTGCTAAAAGACGATGTGATGCACTCACACAATCAGTCCCAGACTATCTCTAGTTTCCTCCTGGCCCCAGATTAACAATATTACAAACAAACTATAATAGTAGGCGACATCACTGTTGTTTGCTGTATCAAACGTTACTATACAGTTAACTTAGCTACAGTACTAACTTTAGTTAGTTCAGTAGCCAACTAGGTTATATAGTTATAATGTGCACAGTCACCCCCCCACACACACGGATAAACCATATGTTAGCTAGCATGCCACAGCCAGCTAGCTAACCAGCCAACTAACCAATTCAATGTACCAACCATTAGGAAAAACGAAATTATCAACTCTGTTAGTAATCTACGTTATGAAATTGTTTGTTGTTTACTCACCGTTTCAATGCTTGGGAGAGGGTCCTGAATAGTGGGAATGGATCCTTTCATCAACAGTAGTTTTGATACGACATCATATAGCCCCTGATTCAGTACGAACTGCGGTGAGAAATGTGCAGTTCAGTAGCTAGCTAGCTACATACAGTAGCTAGCTGAAAAGCCTGACTCGGCACAGGTTGAGGCAAGTCTCCAAAAATAAAATCCATCCACCTGTCAGCGACATCTTTTTCTTTTGGAAGGCAGTGCAGTGATGTATTTCATACTACCACCCTGGAATGATGCATTTCTTATGGTCGGTTTTCTGGGAAGACATGACTCCCGCATCTTCTCAGATTCTTCTCTGCAGCAGAAGCGAACGTTAGAAAAGGGGGCGGGTCTAAGTCGATTTTGGAACACGACACCCATTGGTTACCCGGTTTCTACGTAGCAAATACATCAAATTCTAACTGGCCCGTTTAGCTGGGAGGCGGTCTAGTTTTGTGGGGGGTGGAGAAATGGCGGCAGTGAGCGATTTCACATTTTCACAGCTTTTACTTTACACCCCCGAGCCTGTATGACACACAGAATCCCCAAAAAACCCATTTTCACCATATGGGACCTTTAAGTAAGGATTTGTGGAAGACTTTTACTTGTAGTGGAGTATTTTCACAGTGTGGTATTAGTACTTTTACTTATTTGAAGGATCTGAATACTTCGTCCACCACTGGTAAAGAGTGAGACCTAGTGAGGCAGGTGAGGAGTACCTGTGACTGAGCTGGAAGCAGGGCGGGCGTGCAGGGCGATATCAGGCTGAGACGGGCTATGGAGAACCGGCATCTGGTGAGTTTTGGACATCCCGTGCTGGCCGCCATCCGACTGGATGGGGGGAGCCAGTAATTGCTGTTGGGAAGGGGCTGAGGCAGCGGGCAGATGTGGCGGTCTGATCTTCTCTGCCATCAGCTGCTCCTTGATTTTATTAATCAAGACTAGGTTATCCAGCTGACAGCCAGGAAACAACATTTGTGACAAGAGAACAGCCATCAGTTCAGGTAGTGTCATTTTATGAGACGATAGTTCCCTCTAGAGGTTGATACGTGACATTGTACCCAAAACGTCCTTTGTAAACATCTGAATCACTGAATTAAACCAGTGGATCCCAACCTGTTTGTCTTGTGACCCCTTAAAAAGAAGCAACATCTACTTCTGACCCCTCATCACAGGTTATGGACTTTCTTTTTCTGATGTATCTAACCAGAATAGATAGTATCCAGTATTTCTCAAGAAAATAGGCTAAACTTAGAAGAAGAAGAAAAACATTTTCCCTCAGATTAACCTTGAGACCCCTTGGGGATATGTTGATCTTTTGACAAAAAGGCTTAATAATGTTTTACTGACATTTCAATGAGAAGATTTCATGCCTGTATGCTAACTATGTAGCTAGAGCTAGCCTGGCTGTCCAGAGGTAAACAATACCCCCTACCAGCACTTTTTAAGCTCACTAACTAACATGTTATATCTCCTTTCTTTAATCCATGCAAAACAGAAGTGTAAAAAATAAACTTAATTAATCAATCACAATAAATATATAAAGTAAAAAAGGTAATTGTCATTTTTCAACCTCAGTTTTTGTACAGAATAAAGGAACCATATATAATCTGTTGCATCTATGAGCTTTAAAGGTGCTGGTCAGCAGATGTTGTTACTTTTGGTTGCTGGCTTTAAAGATTCAAATTCACCGTGCAGACAAGAATGGTATCAATCTTCTCATCTAACTCTCAGTAAGAAACAAATAAGCATATTTCCCCAAATGTCAAACTATTCCTTTAAATGGTGCATTATTTAAAATCATTTAAAAAACAACAACTCTTTACACAACTCCTTAAACTTACAATACAATGATGTTACTGCTTCAGGTTAATGTGTGCTAAATAAGTGTGAATACCAGAGTTGCTCACCTGGCCGGGCATAGTGGAAGGTGGAGGCCAAAAATAGGGATTGTTAAAGAGAGGTTCAGCCATCCTGAAATAAATACATAAGGGTCATAAACAAGGTGAGGTCAGCCATCTGTCCATCAACGAAATGTATATTGAGTACATATTTATAGTCAGACTTTTGTAGTCTGGCTTGGGATCTCTTAAACGAAGCAATGTTTACTTATGACTCCTCATCATAGGTGAGTGATTTTTTTATTTCTTGCTCTAATTTAATGATGTTAAGAGTTGTTATTTACACATGAAAAGGCAAAGATTTGAGGAAACTTCGAATCATCTTGCGACCCCTCAGGTTAATTTTGTTTATTAGGTGGGAACCGCTACTGTAAGATATTCCTAACAGAACTGCCTCCTGTAAACTTATGTGAAGATCTATTGTTAGTGTACAAAACAGTGGTTAAAAACTTGTGTCAGTAGCTCTCCGCCCAAGCAGCAGCTGACTATTTGACGCGATAGTTTGAGATAACTTGTCCCAGTCTTGTGATAGTGTGTTTTCAGAGACAGGGCTCCAGACTGCGACCACATGGTCACATTTTGCGACCAAAATTTGAGAGTGTGCGACTGAATTTTACATCCAAGCTTATCTGTCCTCTCTGAAAATTGACAGAGAGCAGAGCTCTGACACAAACACACACACTCGCACACACGCAGAGCTGCAGACGGAGCAAACTACGTGGGCTGTTTTGTTGAAGTCACAGTGAGTCATGGCAATGCTGATAAAGTGGTTTCAAGTGTGGTTACAGTTTTTCATAACTTCACGCAGACAGCGTTTGCTGCAATATGATATTAATGGCGAGGCGAAAGCAGTCGCGGTGCTGTTGACGTTACACTTCCTCGGAGACGAGCAGGCACAACGGTGGTTCCTGTGCCCTGGGGACTGACTGACAGGCTGAGGTAGTAAGGCAAGGCAACTTTATTTCTACAGCACCTTTCAGCTACAAGGCAACTCAAAGTGCTTTACATGAAACATTAAAGACCAATTAAAAACGGTCATGATGAACAGGCTAAAAAATTATATACAAATACAATAATAATAAAAAAATATATATATATATATTTTTTTTACTGACAGCGATGGGTCTGTCAGTTTATCTTCTATGTTGCATCTTCAAAAGTGACACTGAATTTGAAACAGCACATTGTAATTTCTGCAACTATTATCAAAGTGTTTATTAGTAATACAGTGGAAATTAGTAGAAATGTGAATATTTTGGTTAGCATGTTGATTTACGGTGTGTGCCCCTACATTTTCTGGTTGTGCCCCTAACATTTTCAGTTGGGGGCCACTGTGTTCCTAGTGAAAAAAGTTAGTCTGGAGCCCTGAGAGAAATTATGTATTAGTTCTCCCCCTTTCCCAAAAGTGCAAGAGGAGACCTTGTTTCTTTACACGGTGCTTTATCAGAGATAGCAGAGAGGATGTTTCTGTTGTTAAAGGATGACGTGAAAGTGAGTAAAGCAGCTTTTCCAACCACAAGACTTCAAGAAGGGCATGCTGCCTGAGAGATAGGCTCTGACATGATTACAACAGCTAGGAAACTCTCCAAAAAACGGTTATCAGAGAAAACAGTAAAAGTGAAGTGGCTCAGATCCTAATCTGTCTCTGTCTGTCTCCTCCTCGTCACACGGGGCCCCGACAGAGAAACATTGAGTCTCACCTCAGTGTACAGCAAGACCTGAATGACATGGTCAAAAGCTGAGAGCTCAGTTATGCAACTGAATATAAAGAACATGGAATAACTAAAGTGAGGATGCTGCACAGAAACCAGACTTATTTGTAAGTGACACAGTAGTTATTTTCTATTTTATGGCAAAATAAGAGGATGACATAACTGTTTTAAAACAGAGAATATTTGATTTCTATGGGCTGCAATAAAGCACACTGTGTTAGGCCAGATGGACAGAAACCTTCGCAGAGAGAGCTGCTTGCTGCTGAAGTTTTGAGCTAAAGGCTTTTCTTTCCATAGCTTCTCTTCTCAACCTCGTATGAAGTTTCTTCTTTAAAACATTTTGCATTGCGTGCTTTGGCACACTTCACCATTCCTTAGTCTGTTTGGCTTAGCAGAGGCATAACGCAGTCCGGATCCGTGAGCCAAGAGAAACAAAAACGATACGTTCAGGGGTACGAGCGAACAGTAAACCCCACAAAATATTTCTCTAATGATGCCAGTGGGGATCAGTTTCACTTCCTGGAGGCTTTCTGCCTCGAGAGAGAGCAGGCTCAGGAGTTTGACGGCAGCTGGACATCCTTGTGTCACTTTTTTAAACGACACGCTTCACACAGAAAATATTTTATGGTAGGGAGGTACTGTATATGACTTACAGTTACTGTGTATTGCTGTACATTTATACTGTATGTTGCATGTATGCCCCTTAGAATCAACCTGTAGAGTAAGGTCCAGACTGCATTGCTTTTGGACTAACTTAAACTTTTGCCAGAATAGTTGTGTATGTTTATGCATAAATGCAGCTGAGTTTCTATTCAGCTTAAATATTTATGCGTGCATGTAAAAGGGTTTGAAGCATTTCTAGCAGGTAGGAAAAAGACTTGTACGTCCAGTATTTCTGATGCAGGTGCATCGGAGCTCTTTAGGGCTGAAAAATAACGGTTATTTCCATTGTTGACTAATCTGCTGATTACTTTCTTGATTATTACAGTTGGATATTCATATTGACACAAAAATAGTGAAAAAGGTAATGTAGTTTCCAAGGGCCCAGGGTGATGTACTCAGACATATCATTTTGTCTGACTAACAGTCTAAAACCCAACAATTTTCAGTTGACTATAATATATGACAAAGAAAAGCATCACATGTTTGCATTTAAGGAGCTGGAAGAAAAGAATGTTTGGGATTTTTGTTTGAAAAATGACTGAAACTATTAATTAATTATCAAAACTGTTTCTGATTGACTCTTCTACACATTCAATCAAGGCATTTATTAAATTAGTAGCCTACATCAAAATGTTGGTCCTTTTTTTGTTTTGTTATCATTATTACAAAGTAGTTAATCTGGGCTGCTGTGGAAGTACTGGTACTTTCTAAGAAGTTAAAGGGTTGTAATTTGTGACTAATGGTTAATACATCGTTTACTGATGTTTTATAGATCACTTAAGCCATTTAGAACAACTTTGGGGGTTTCAGGTTGTGAAAAATCTCTCAGACCATCCACTTACAGTATAAGCATACAACTGCTGACCTGATGGCTTTAAAGACCCTTTATTAATGACTTATTAACATAACTGGAGACTTGGTGGCCTATTACGAAGTGCAAAATCCATAAGCATGTATTTGAATTACTAACATGTTTAACTGCAAATTACTTAAAAGATAAATATCAGAGGCAACTCAAAATATCTTATAATGGCGTACACTGATCTATAAGACATTAGTTAATCATCTATTAATCAACAAAACCATTTGTTACAACTTACATCCAGCCCTTACAACGGATATTAGAAAGTGATACTGAAGCAATGTGGCCCACTTAGGCTATGCTGTTAATTGTGTAATAACCGCCTGTTAGTATTATTAGGCCTACATAGAGGAATCTATATCTATGCTCTCTTACATAGGTGCTATACAAATCCTACAGATCGTCAGTAGTGTTACCATAACGACGTGCAGGTGGCACGTATTTTGCAGACATAAAACTATTTCTAAATCTCAATATTTCAGCTTCAAAAACAGCATCAGTGTAACAAAACAGAAAGCGGATCATTGCTGTGAGATCACCTCCAGAGAAAAATACAAGTCCATCGCTGCTGAAACTAAAGTTACGGTTAACTTTTTGTCCTTTTTTGTACATGCCGTGCTGAGTTATTCTCCCGTTCAAAAGCCAAAGAAACATAATCTGATCTTTAAAGCCTAAAACCTGAGCAGCTTAAACCGAGAGCATCTCCTCCGGAGAGAAACGATCCTCCGCAACGCCTCGCTCTGTCCGCCGCCTCTCCCACATTCTCAGACAGTTTATTAAAAAATTTCAGACAAAAGGAAAACAAAAATGGCAGCCCTGTCTTATTTTTATAAGCACTGGACGCCATATTCTGCAGATCCGAATATTTAGGAGATAATTCTCCAGATGTAATTAAACGCTCTTACGATGCGTCAGGGTGTGCGTATTTGCATTAAGCGTACAATGATTGTTTACTTTGATTTGCAGGTTTGAATAGCCCGGCTCGAGGAGGGGAAAAAAAAAAACCTGACACTTCCTACAACAATCATCATGCCTTCGCTGAATGCTCTGCAGCGGCTGATCCATAAACCCAAATGTCGATGTTAATACTGGCGCGTAGGGAAAGCTTTTATTTGCACGACAGAAGAAAGGAAAGCAGTGTCACCTCTGCGCTGCAAATGCTCTTTTTTTTTTTTTTTTTTTTTTTTTAAATACAACTTTTGCATGGGCTAAACAGAAATGGTGACGAAGCGACACAAGGAGAGCTAGCTAGTGTGTGAGAGAAAAGAGCAAAAAAGAGGCAGAGAATTTGCATCGAGCGGCCAACATACCTGAACCAGCGAGGGAAGAAATAGCTATTTAATAAAGGATTAGACTCTTCTCTCTGCCTGCTCTCAGTCGGACTTCAAACCTTCCGGGTCGCCTGCTGTTCACTTCTGGGTGCTGCAAGCGTCTAAAAAAACTGAGCTGAAACTGATTTTTCAACCCATTTTCTGGTCCCTAATTTAAACGCTGACATTTCCTTGCAGATGTTGGGGTTGAATAAAACCGTGCACATGCGCGGGAAGTTTCATATTTAACACGGTTTCCCTGTGTGATGACAGTTGTGGTGATATAGGCTGGTGATAGTATTGCATTTGTGAGCCTGACTTTCTCTAAGAATTATAATTCTTAGTGGTCGCACTTTATTTTACGGTAGGCCTACATTAATATGACGTAATATGTTGTAGAGCTCCAGTATTAAGTGCATAGTGAGAATAATGTGTTGCAAGCTCTGTCTAAGCCATGTGTCCGTCTGTCAGGTCACGGCGGTTATGTACAGTAAATATGAAGTGTAATCCGCTCAGTAGCAGCAGCATGACAGGCTGCTAATATGCTCTGTGCTTAGCTCAGCAGGAGATGGCACTGATGCCACAAGAAAGAGCGGTTCAGCTATAGTGTTGAACATGTTGCCTCATGGCTGAAAGTCAGAGGAGATATACATGATGAGCTATCACTTTACATCTGAAAATGAGGCATTACTTAACACACGTCTGTTTAAAAAATAAATAAAAATATTAATATTAAGCCAGGCACTTTGAGATTATCTGTAGGCCTTTTCAAAATGATTGGATTAAACCAGGGGTCTTCAACGTTTTCTAAGCCAAGGACCCCTTAACTGAAAGAGAGACGATCAGGGACCCCCTACTACATATCTTGTATTAAATGAAGTTGCATATTAATCTGGTCCTACAATAACTTTTAGGGCAGCCTAAAGCATTTATAGATACCTTTTTTTGCATAAAATGCTATTCAAATAGCCTGATACTTGTTGGCATGATTTTATAAATCATGTTTTAATGTTAACCCTTAAATGTGAAACAAATGTGAAACAGTCAATCCTTTGGGGTGAACTGTATCTGTGGATATTTGCTAATAATATGTTGGAATCATGTTAAGACTTTCATTTTTGAAAAAACGTTCAAAAATTAACAATAATTTGGAGGCCCCCCTGGAGTGACTGTGAGGACCCCCTGAGGGTCCCGGACCCCCTGTTGAAGATCCCTGGATTAAACCATATAAATAAATTGGATTAAACACTCAATTGGCAATTTGGCAATCAGGTTGAAAACTGTTTTAAGGGAGTGGTCATTTTGGAGCCTGTAGTTTGTTATGCTGTTGATTTTTTTATTATTGTATAGCCCAGGGATCTTCAACAGGGGGTCCAGGACCTCGCAATGCTTTAGGCTGCCCTAAAAGTTATTGTAGGACCAGATTAATATGCAACTTCATTTTATACAATATATGTAGTAGGGGGTCCCTGATCTGTCTCTCTTTTAGTTAAGGGGTCCTTGGCTTAAAAAACGTAGAAGACCCCTGGTATAGCCTATAATAATTTGTTTTGTGTAGATTTTATGCTCAAACCTGAGAGCTCCTGCCATTGTCTGCTTCTGTACATAGTGTTGGCACATGCATATACAAAGTAACACACACACACACACAAATTTATGTTTACGTATTCATAGGAAATGTAAAATTTCACGACTCCATCTCACGTCTTTGACATGAGTCAGACTGAGGATACAAAAGAGGATAGAGGTAGAGCAGATATTGAGTGCAGAACTCTGCCACACTTCTACAGACCCCTTACTACCAACCTATGGATGTTACACACCCTACAACCAGTGGTGGAAGAAGTATTCAGATCTTGTACTTAAGTAAAAGTACTCATACCACACTGTAAAAATACTCTTTTACAAGTAAAAGTCCTGCATTGAAAAAGTATGTAAGTATTATCAGGAAAATGTACTTACTATTAAAAGTAAAAGTACTCAATGCAGAAAAATCCTCACATTTTAGAAACTGGAAACAATCAAAACAGTTCTGTCAATCAACTAAGTATTTAACTGTCTAATCATTTCAACTGGATTTGTAGGTCTATATATTGTTGGGCATTTTAATTTCTAATGAAACATTAGATTCAAATTGTATTTGTATTGTATATAAGTACAGTACTTGAGTAAATGTACTTAGTTTCATACCACCACTGCCTACAACTAAATACAAGCAGTTTACATTCACACTGTTCACCCTGTACTTACAAAACTGTCACTTCACTACTATACACACAATTAAAATACTTTTAAAGAAACTAACTTATCTGCTGCAGCTTCTCATGAGTCATCAATTGACAATCCTCCACTGGCTCCCGGTTAATGACAGGATCCATTTCAAAATTCTACTCACAATCTACAAATGCCTAAACAATAATGTGATCTACAGCCTAATCCTGCTTAATGAAACGCCCTGCATGTGTGTATTTGCTGAAACCTTTGAAATAACATACAGTAGTTTGAACAAGGTGGGTGTAACACAGGAATGTTTGTACATTCTCAAAGAAAATGAAAGATCTTTTATCCAGTATACCCTTCACAGATGTCAACAAGTTTATTTTGATTTTGAGACACACACACACACACACACACACACACACACACACACACACACACACACACACACACACACACACACACACACACACACACACACACACACACACACATGCATTTTACATCTCTCACTGTTAGTTAGTTGTCAGACAGGTTTTCTGGTCTGTACAAACAGCGCCACACCCTCTGAGATGCACATGTTCTCTCACCTTCACACAGGCCAGGTGCAGCAGGGAGCACAGGAAGGGGGGGGGGTCATTATCCCCATGAGGGCGGAGCAAAAGGGTGAGCTGTAGAGAACGGATGAAACATTTGAAGCTCATATTGACATGCTGCTCTGAAGGCTCCTGCGAGTCCAGGTAAGAACTAACTAACTTAACAGCAGTTTTCGAGGGAGACTCGTAGTTTTCTGTTGTATGCAGGTTGAATTGTCATATTGTAAACATGTAATAAGAGATAATGGAATTTCATGACATTTGCTGTTTCATTGCTGGTTTTAAATATCACATTGTGAAATGGATTTAAATATAATGTTGACAGATGAGCTTATTCCTGAGTGTCATCATTTTTGATCCACTGTAAACAGCTGTCTGGTCCAGGGTTCACTACTAATGTAAACAACAAAAATATTGATCTGCAACCAAAGGGCAGAAAGATTCCCACTGGAGTGATCATGTAACATTATATACAGATATATTTAACATTGTTGGGGTTTACTGACAGCAGAGTGCCTGGAATTCCTGAGCTCCTCCACCCCGAGGCAAAAAGAAAACCAGTTTTGTTCAATACGTTAACCTGCGTGTTTGTGTTGTCTTGTTGCAGCCATGGATGGTGTGTTGGAAGAAGCGGTGGTGTTGTGCGTATGCAAACTGGCCTGCAGTCTCCTCTTCCTACCCTCATTGGCTGCCTCCTACAGCCCCGTCAGCTTCTGCTGCTGCTGCCTACTGGTCTTTACCGACTTCCTGGTCACAGGTGAGTATCAGGAAGGGATCTTTTTATTTAGTTTTTAGCTGAGCTGCTCACCTCTTTTCACAAACTCTTGTTGGGAGTCACTGCTCTAATCCAATTCAGTCACCTAACTCACTGACACTTTATCTTTTTTCTCCCACAGTTTTTCTGAGTGTCTTCTGCGTCTTCGAGTCCTGGCTGACTGAGCTGACCCCACTAGGTGACGTCATTGCCCTGCGCTTCCTTCTCTTTCTTAGCCACACATACGGTGCAGTGTTGCTCCTGACCACACCTCTGATCGCTCTGGAGACTCTGACCAGACTGCTGTGGCCTCACTCCGTTGTCGCTCAGAGGACAGCGAGTCAAACAGATGGACAATGTTGTTATGTTGTGGAGGTAACTGTGGAAGAGGAGGGCAGCAAAGACAACAAAGACAAAAAAAAGGGCTTGTCTTATGTTGTCAGCTACCTCTGCTGCCTGTCAGTGTGGGTCGCCGTCGCCCTCAATGTCAGGTGGCAATGGAAACGGGAGGAAGTGTGGGCTACTACATGTTTGCACACAACCAACTCCCTCATCAGGTGTTTGCCCAACCTATTCAGCCCCATGCCCAGCATTGTGAATCCCTGCTGGGGCATGGCCTTCCTCTCCCTCCTCCTGCTCCTCCTGACCAATAGCACGGGCATGCACAGACGACACCGGGACCCTGCACATATGGTAAGGACACACACAGAGAAACATGGAGTTAACAATAACGGCGATAGTTGCTGTCAAAACCTCATTCCAGCGCTGTCTGCGCCCTCCAAGCCTGTGAACCCTGGGATGTCGGAGTCAGAGCCAGCACAGTGTGTTGACCCAGAGAAAACAGAGAGCAGCTGCAATGTTCACAGAGCGTATTCCTGGAACAGCGTGCAGATGTCGGAGCATCACCATGGAGACTTTGTCCTCATCTCCCCCGAGTGTTTGTCTGCACAGAGAGGACAGGAGCATGAAAAGACAAAGAGAGGTATACCTCTTGCATTTATCACGGAGAAACATGTGGACTCACAATACAGGAGCTTAAGTGGGTGGCGACAGTGGGGGTTTCCCTGCCCGGGGGTGAATGTAATGCTAGGGTTTGTGGGTGTTCTCTCCATCTTTGTGCTGCCTCTAAACCTCAGTGTGAACATTCTTCTGATCAGGACTATAGAGACTCTGCTGGAGCTGTGTATAAAATCTGCTATTTCATCTGCAGCAAACACAAGCAACGCATCCACCTCTCACAAGGAAACACTTGTATAAAACCAGACAGGTGAGAAGCTAAAGTGGATGCTGATTGGAGACTATTCGCAACACGATCACCAGATTAATATTGCATGTGTGCAGACAGCAGGTCTACCTGTCAACACTGGCTTGAATAGAGTGTAAATAAGCATTTCTGAGCAGCTATTCACATGTGAGGAATAATGTGGAAACTGCTGAAAGGTGCTGAGGAGGCAGGTTGAGGCGTGCTTGGTAGAAAGACACTAAAGCAGAGTGAATCAGACGTCTGGAAGGCCTGTTTTTATTGTTCAGAGCCTTAAAATCTGCAGCAATTGGTCATTACACAATGGGTTATAGAATGAGCCTCTCCAGGGTAAATAAGAATAATCTGGTGTTTTGAAAGTAGTAATATGAAGTGTGCTGATGTTGCATCACATAAAGCTTCCATAAAGCAATGTATAATAAATACTGAGTGACTTTAGGGGTGTAACACAGATTTTTTTCGTTTGTCTTTGTAGTTTTGTCTCTGTTCTTAAATCACCTGGTTTCCAAGTATTGAACTACTCCACAGAGGTGAAAAGTCACTAAGTAATCAAGTAATGTACTTAACTACAATTTTGATGTAGTTGTACTTTACTTGAGTATTTCCATTTATACTTCTACTCCATTACATTTCCAATGGAAATGTTCTGCTTTTTACTCCACTATATTTATTTGACATATATGTTTAGCTTAAGATTTTACAATAAAAAACAAAACAAATGATGCCCTTATAAAATACAAAGCATTGTTACATATTAAACTGCTGGTTTCCAACCTTTTTTGGCGTGTGGCAAAAAGCACATTGTTCACCACATGTGAAAAATGTATTTGCCTGGCTTAAAGTCTTTAGGTAACAAAATGTAACAATGAAAAGCCTACCAGCACCTCTAGGACTCACTGATAAAACATAAGCCTAGTTCCCCTTAACTACAGTTTGATTTTTTTTTTTTTGGTAACGTGTTAATTAGTGAGCTTTAGCTGTTACAGTAGGTAGATGTTGTTAACTTTGGACAGAGCCCAGTCTTTATGCTAAATTAAGCTAAGCTAACCGGGTGCTGGCAGTAGCCTTACAGTTAACGGACAGACATGAGTGGCCTACTGCTCCTGTAAAATGGTACATAGAGATGTATGGTGTAACTGGAGTAACTGAAAGATGGCTGCCTTGTACTCACACATAAGACCCATCAAGGCCGAGCTGTCAAGTGTTGTAGTCCAGTGGTTTCCATTTTTTGTTTTTACGTCGAGGACCCCTAAACTGACACGGACCACAGACCCCCATTTGATAAGAGTTTATCCCAGGGTTTCCCATATGATAAGATTTTTGCTTTTAGATGTTTTATTACAGAAAGCCTATGAAACCCATGATCAAAATAATCATACACTCTGTCATTGTGTTACTTATGGATGGAATTATAGTGAAAATAAATGATTCCCCTTTTTGCTGGGGACCCCCTGGAACCCCATTAAGGACCCCATTTAAAAAAACAACCTCTGTTGTAGGCTAAAGGTGAGCAGGAACGCAGATGTCAACACCAGAGGGCACTCCGATACAACAATAACTCAGAGCGAAAATGTTTGATGAGCTTTGGGAAGTAACAGGAGAGGGATGAAGGGGATTCAGGAAACAAAAGAAGGCGTTTTTTTTTGGTTGTCTTGCCTTTAACAGAGCCTCAGGGCTGAGTCAACGGCTCGCACACCTCCTCTTTCAAAGTGCAGAGACCTGTGCAGAAAAATACTAAAACCACGGCACACGCTGACTTGGGCAAGATTAAACAAGAAGGCCACGTTCCTTATGTGTTACATGTTCGTGCTATTTTAGGACAGATGGAGATAAAGCCCAGATGTATCCAAAGGCAAATTATTGCTTCAGACAAAAGGTTAATAAGTGCAATGTTTTTTTTTTGTCGGTGAGGATATATATTTTAATGTTTTAATTATATAAATGTCATGAGAAATATTAAGAAGCTGTATCGTAGTATGAGAGTTGAGGTAATTTCTTTCCTAATGGTGTTTAATTGTATTGCTTTAACAGAACACCCACAAGTGATCTAACTGCTCCCAGCCAGATGATTTTGGAGACTCATAAGTTGTACTGCACATATTTTTAGAGGTAGTATTACTTTTTAGAATGTATCTATGGCTCAAAACAAAACAAAAAGCCAATAGGTTACAACAGAATGCTAAAGTAACTCAAATGTGTAGGCATTCCTGTATATTCCAATGTTTGAACATGTTTTTGAATGCCTATAAAATAAAAAATAAAAAAGTCCAAGAGAAGTGCAGTATGATAACTCCACCATCATGAATATACTGGACCTCCTCCAGGAAACTAGAGTGCTGGGCTGCAACTACAGTAATAAATAGCTTTATTCTTATTAAGAATGATGACAAAATATTGTCGTCCAACCAACAGTCCGAAACCTAAATATATCTTATTTTCAATAATATAAAAGTTCCTCATATTTGACAAGCTGGAACCAGTAAGTGTTTGGTATTTTTTATGCTTTGGTAACATTAATTACCAAAATAGTTGGTAATTCATTTTCTGTCCCTTAACTGAGACCGGGTTGTTATTTCAGAAGATGGCTTCAAAACCTGTTTGTTTTTATTGTTGCTGTTTAATCATTAACCCCAAGCAATATTTAACATACAACAACATATTCCTAAAGCATGTATAATAAAATGGGAATTGATCTGGCGGTTTGTGCCACCAGCGTTGTAGCTGCAGCTCTTGTTCTTTAACTGAAATTGATAGCAAACGTGAGCCTTCATTTCATCATTTAGGCTACAAGATTAAAAAACTTACGATCCTGCCTCAGGTGGGCCACATCAGACTGGAATTAGATAGGCCTACTGGTCTCTCAAAGGAGAGCTCAGTGACTTTTTAATGAACACTTTCCCCTCAGGTAAAAATGTCTATTACAGGATGGACTGGACACCTTCTCCTCGGATATAAATGTCTCAATCACAGGAGTGAGAGGAGAAAAGTACCAAATCAAAGCTGAGGATATGAAGAAACTCCTGAGGGTCTGCTGTGAATAAAAGGCTTCAAACGGCACAGTTTGTTGGGGAACAGCTGCAATCCTGATGCAACAAGACTTAACTTCAGAGTGAAATAATAAAACAGCAGGGTACAAATTTACACAAAAAAAGATAAGTTTCCTGGGTTTCTGACGTAGTGTATGACTCATATCTTAACTTTCTACCATGATTTCAAACTGTATGATAATTTATTCCCACCACTTTAACAACCAGTCATTCAAATGCATCACAGATGGCAAATGAAGAGGACCTATTGAAAGCGGCGTCTCACCCGCAGTGAGGGAACACTGAACCCATGCAGACATCTTGTTATTCATCATGTCACATGCCTGGGCCTCAGCCTATGCCAAAATAGGGAACAGTAATAAAAAGAGAGCATACCCTCTCACCTCCCAGCTGGATGGCTTAGCAGGGCTGAGAGTTTGGCACAACTAAAATGTCTGGCATGAAACTCTTACTGAACTGGAGCAGGTATTGACAAGCAGAGGCAAGCCTTCCTACGTTTCAAAGACAATTTGTCTGCCTCCCAGATATGTTTAATTTCGAGAGTTTCAGTTTCAACTATGTCGATTTTCTAGCTCTCAAAGTAAATGTGATAGATCACGTTCACTCTCTGACTAAAGACTAAAACATAACATTAGTCTCAGTATTAATCTAGTCTCGCATTGCCAGACCACTGCTGTGGTGTGGAGTGAGAGTATTTTTTTTGGGCATTGTCAGCTTTTATTTTTGACAGGACAGCTGAAGACATGAAAGGGGAGAGAGAGAGAGAGAGAGAGAGGGGGGGGGAATGACACACAGCAAAGGGCTGCAGGTCGGAGTCGAACCCTCACTGCGTCGAGGAGTAAACCTCTAGACATGGGCGCCCGCTCTACCAACTGAGCTATCCTGTGGAGTGAGAGTATTAAAGCAAATTGACATGCATGTCCTCAGCAGCAATTTAGCTTGTGATGCTTTAAAATGAAACATGTTAACTCATGACCCATGAGTCATATCAAAGGTTACATTTTTTTAATGATCACTTAAAGTAAAGTGTAATTTTAATCTGAATTAGATAATAGCCTTGAAAGTTTGTACAGATGTATGGTCCCCAGAGAAGTCCCAGTGACTTTGGTGATCCTCTGACTTTTCATAGTGTTTAGTGCTAATTAGCTAATGTTAGCGTGCCTAAGCACAGCCTCAGAGTGCTGCTCAAGGCTGTAGATTCCTTTCACATGCCCGAAGAGGTAAAACCATCTAGTATTTAAGAAAATAGCAAAGATGTGAGATATATCTGAAAAAAATAACACATTTCATGTAGCAGATTGATTTCTTCATCCCTCTTAAATTTGTAATCATCCCATGAACCCTCAGAGCTTGTGACCCCTTGGAGGTTACAAACGTTTCAGGTTATTATATTATTATATTATTCAGTCATTGCTACGGCAGATTCTTAGACTTTTAGTGCTTTAAAGTGCTCATATTATGCTTTTTGGCTTTCTCCCTTTCTTTTATTGTGTTCTATATCTTTTTTGTGCACGTTATAGGTTTACAAAGTGAAAAAGCCGAAATTCCACCCCAAAGGGACTTACCATCTCCAACAGAAAACACCGTAACGAACGTGCGTCACTTTGTAACACACGCTCGCCTAGCTGCTAGCGTGGCACGCCATCACACTCTGCTTCTGACTGGCTAGTAGTCCTTACCTAGCTACTGTGCATGTGCGACTCCCAACAAAGATGGAATAGAAGTGTGATGTCTCACTCTGTAACTAAAACAGAGAGCTCAACACACAGGGTGAAAAGAGGAACTGCAGCAATGTGCAGTACAACAAATATATGGTGTTTTTTGAAAATTAAACCATGTAAACCTATTCTGATATAACCTCTAAATACAATTATGAACCTGAAAATGAGCGTAATATGAGCACTTTTAAGTGTTACCTGCATAAAACATGATCCCAGTAAGTTTTCAGAAAATTCTTATTGATGCTCTACAGACTTTGTGTTGATCCACAACCAAACCAGGACAAAGATAAAGAGACTAGCTGATTTTAGCAGTAATTTATTGTAACATTAACACATTTCCCACAAACCTCAGCTGCAGCTAAAGCACACTAGAGTGTGTTCACACAATGATGGGTGCACAGCGACCATCATCCAAAACACAATCATTAAAAGTGTCATAGTTATCATCATAAATCATGTTAACAGTTAGTGTCATCACCATCACCAGTCACCCAACATCACCTCACAATAATCTCCTTAATATTCAAACAGAAAGTCTTAAATGAAGCAGACTCCACTGAAGTCTGCAACACAGCAAACTTGGGTCAAATTTAAGCATTTGTTTTGAAGCACCAGCTGGTCAGGATTTACTTCTCAAGGACAATAAATAGAGTCTCAGTCAGAGAGAAGTAAAATGACTAAATACTGTCCTGATCATCTAAACCTTCTGGTAATTATTATCTTCACAAATGACATAAATCCTGTTTCACAAAACAGGTTTACAGAGTTATGTGGATACATTTCCTGAGTAAGGAAGGAAAAAGACCTGTCCCAGGTTGTTTAACTTAGTAGATCTGCCCGTTGCTGCTGCAGATCTGCACAAGTTAAAACAAATACCAAAATAGTTTGCAGATGCTCACCATTTGACCCTAGTTTGCACCATACTGCACATACAGGAATCACATCCTACTAAAACAAGGGCACTGCCCCAATTTTCTTTTAAATGTACAACACAGACAACACACACAAATGCTAAGATGTACAGTGGCAAAGGAAAGGTGAGGTGATTTTATTTTTGCTCGTTCTTTTTTTGCTGCTGTAGATTTACCAATTTTCTACCCGATTCCAAAGTATTCTATAATAATCACTTTTGGCCACTGCATGGTTCTGCTCGGAGGGCCAGATGGGCTTTATCAAGCACAACCAAAGCTGGATTTAAAATTATAGCTGAACCAGGCTGCATAGACATACCCATGCACATGCCCACCCACCCACAGACACATCCCTCAGTATGCTGGACTTGGCTGAGCGACCAGAGCCTCTTAGAGCAGATTCTGCAGGACTTGTGTACAACTAATGATGAACAAGAGCACTTGAGGGCGAAGAAATAAACATGGAAGGGAATAATCAGTCTTTTTCTTTTACTATGTAACACAGTGACAGCCTTGGGAATGCCAGTTGCAGAGGAATAGCATATTTATCCCCAGTCCATCAGTCTATCATTTTCCTTGATAATTTTTCAAAACATAGCTTGACTTCATTTACATAAATTATATGATTTAAAATAAGAGAGGCTGTTGGTCTCTGTAAATTTATTTTAGTAATAATTCATCTTTAACCTCTTAGATTTTTAAAATCTGAGAAGTTATGCTTTTACAATTAGGAGATATCTTCTACTCAGACTGCATTAATTAATAATAAAATGTAATGTTCTTTTGATTTTAAGACAAAATGATCAAACATAATGACTGAAAGCAGAAAAGAACTTGAATTCAACACTGAAGTGGACAAAAAAAACCCACAGGTATAGTGAACGCTGATGGCTAGCAAACTTGTGGTTTTGGAGCAGAAACTTAAACATGAGCCAGCATGATGATAGACCTATTTCTTTTAACCCTTGATACTCTATATAAAATCATGCAAGTCCTTACTCCATCAGTAGCAGCATATTTCTGGACAACCTCCCCCTCCAAACACACCTTCCCACCACGCGTGGGTAGGCTGGGCAGTTGATACGGACGGGCAGCCTATAAACTACTTTTAGATTCCTTTAGTTTGTTCCAGATGATGCGGATAATCGCTGGTGCACATAGAACAAGAGCTTTCCTTGCAATGATACTTGACTGAACGGACCTGCAGGAGGAACCAAGATCCTGGTCTCAGACAGGAGTAAAAAGTGCCGACAGACTCGACAAGTTCAGGGTGGACTGCTGGCCAAACGAAAGCCAAAAAGGGAGCCGAGTGTTGTCAATCACATTCCACACACAAAGCTAAGCCAACTGTACAGCACATTGAAGACAAGTGACCAGTCTTCAGTGTCCTCTTGCTTGAACAGAGAGGGGACGTCAAGTCTGACAAATCTGGAGCTTGATAAGGAGAGCGTTGTCCCCTGGGAGTGTGTGCAAGGTGGGCCTGGGACTTTAATCACTTTTTTACATCACTGTCGCAAAGGAGCCCAGGGGTCCCACTGTCTCCATTTAGTGTGGGCCATTATCGTATGGCCATTTCAAGTCACGCAACAATAACAGCTCAGGTTTTAGGAGCAACATCAAGCACAAGTCTTCACTGAACTGAAAGAAATAACATTTCAAACACCCTATTAAACATTTTTAAACAGATTTCTTGAACATCTTTTTAAAACCTACAGAAGTCCTGTGAATTATTGGTCAGGACAATCACGACCACAGATGTGTGCAGCTCTTAAAGGCGTACAGTGTTGATTCGCAGCGGCTGCACGTTCTTGCCGTTGGCGTGGCTCTGGCCAGGGCTGAAGTAGGGGAAGACCTTGGCGGGGAATTTCTCCCGGTAGGTGTAGAGCCAGGACATGTCGTCGGCATTGTAGAAGATGAGCAGGCCTTTGTGGTAGTCCAGGTACACCCCCACCTTCTCCAGCTTGCTCTTTACGTTGAGGCGGGTCCACGGCTCGGTGCAGGCGCTATACTGGTTGCCGTCGTGCATAACGATGCAGTAGAAGCCGCGACTGGGCTGGATCTGGATGCTGCCCTTGCGGCTGACTGTCTCATGGGCCACACCGATCATCCACTGGGTCTTCTCCGACACCATCACCTCCCAGTAATGGACGCCCGACAAGAAGCCCTCTGCGCCCAGAACAGACACCTCCACGTCAAAGCGGCGCGGGGAGTCCTGCAGGGGCTGCGGATGGAGATTCCCATAAGCCACTATGGTACAATCGTCTGAGAGGATCAGTCTTTGATGCGCTGTGATGGGGTCGAGGGTCAATGCTGCTGGCACTGAGGAAGACGAGAAAAGGGAAGAGACAGTTTTAGCACAAAGAGTCTGCATTTATCTCACTTTTAGATTTAACACTGGACAAAAAACAGCCGACACACATAGGCCAGTCATCGGTATGAGAAAGTAGGAAAAAACAAAACAATCATCAATATGTTATGACTCAGCTTGGCCAAACAGAAAAGCGATGACCGCAGTGTCATTTTCAGCACCTCATTTTTCTTCAGATGCTATGTGAACAGTTTAATGCTCTCCCTCTAAACCTGGACAAATAAAACCAAAATTATCCCAATGCAAACACACCACTGTGTTTTTTGTTATTTGGATGAACTCACACTTTAAGACCAACAACCCAGTAAAGACATCACCAGTACTGTACTGCTAGAGTTAAAGGAGGTAATTAAAGCCATGTCTGTGGTTAAAGATGACTGATGGCTTGTTTATTATACGGTGCACCCAACTGCGGCTCAACTCTTATTTCAGGAGAATGAGCAACGAGTGTGGCTGCGATTACACGTGATAGTTCTTTTTAAATACGTTTTTACCTTCATGCATAAACTAGAATCTTCAAAGACCCCTCCAGAGTCTGATATAATAGCTCAATCTGGGCAATATCAGACCACAGGAAGAGACAAATAATACAGGGAAGCAGAAATGACAGCGATGGGAGGAGCTGCTCCAGCTCGCTCCACAGGCTCCAGGCCCGTAGGAGGCTCTCTCACTGTGCAGTTATGTGGTTTTAGGGAGGGAGAATTTGCACCCATATCTGCTTATATGGGAACCATATCAGGCTGAACAATAACGGCTTGTTCTCTTTGCTCTCAGTCCCTCTATATATTTGTATCAGCTGGGATAAATGGAGGTGAAATGTTTGGCGCCCGGCCAGCGGACAGGACAATGCCTTCTCCAGTCAATGACATCTCCAGTGTTTGTTACAATCAAGTCATTAAAATTTCATAACCTGAGTGCCTCTTTGTGTCATACAGAGAAACCTGCAAGCGTACACACATCAACGAAGAAAACCATTTTTCTTGCTGAACATGAGAAGGGTGGAAAAAAAAGCACAGCGTCTAGTAGTTATTCCCGCTAACCCATCAGTGACAGCGACGGATGAGGGACGATGGGAGGAATGTCTTTATTTTGTCTCTGGCAACCGCTGGTGATGGATCGTAACCAATTGTTCCATTTGGCAGCCAGTCGAGGGAGGCCAAACGACTGCCTGGCCTCCCCCCGGTAGGCAGCGGGCTAAAATGGGAGATTTGATTGAAGGAGTAAAAAATTCCTCAGCACATTATTTTAAATAATCTCCTGTGAGTGAGTGATGGCTGTAGGGCAGAGGGAGTAGAGCTCCTCTTGGCACTGTCAAACACAGAGGGGCATCGCCGCCCTCCAGGTCGACTACCATTTCTCATCTGAGGAGGGACAAAAAAAAGCACAAAGCATCCCAGCAATCCTAATTCAGGGCAGTTTCTGTGTCAAACATTCAGCTACTGAAGGGAAATTAGATAATCAACCTGTTTTTAAAGGAACAGTTACACATTTAGGAAAATATGGTTTATTTGTTCTCCTGCTGAGAGTTGATCTAAAGACTGATACCACGCTCCCATCTGTCTGTTATATTAAATATAAGTCTACATCCAGCTAGATGATGGTTATCTTTGCTTAGCATGAAGACTGAAAACATGGGAAAGCAGCAAAGTATGGCTTTGTCCAAAAGTAACAAAATCCTCCTACCAGCATCTCTAAAGCTTGCTAAAGAAACAACAATTTGTGGTTTTACATAGGCACCCGGCCAAGGAATACACTGGCTCATAACTGTGAGTCATATTACAAAAAAAACTGCTGACAGAGAGTCTGCTGCTTCGCGCATGAGCAGATCCTTTTCCTCAGCAGAAAATCGCTCAATTCTCCAATTTCCTGAATCCGCCATTTATATAGCAATGCGCCAGGTGCAGGCACATCTGGCTTTTAAAGGGAATGGGAGATGAAACTCTGATTGGTTGTATTCATGTTATGCACAAAACACACATATAATTAGATAAGAGAGTAAATACAACCCCTAAACCCATTGCATCATACTTTGCACCAAGATAATGTGCATGTTTAACTAGCAAAAGTGGAGTTGGACAGGCCCTAAATGCACCTGCGCCACACACTTAAGACCATGCGCTCTATAGACAGGTTTAAATTAAATTAGTGAGCTTTAGAGATGCTGGTAGGTGGATTTTGTTACCTTTGAACAGACTAGCCATTTCCCCTTTTCCAGCCTTTATGCTTAGCTAAGCTAACCGCTGCTGGCTGTAGCTGGCTGTAACACACTGACATGAGAGTGGTATCGATCTTCTCATTTAACTCTCGGCATAAAAAGCAGATAAGCATATTTGTTAAACCGTTCATTTATCACCTGCAGTGCTTTACGCTAAATGACACGCTCTATATTTACTGAGCAGCATGAATGCGTTACATCCATCTCATGTTCCAGTCATGTTCACATACCTGGTGAGATGTCCTGGAAGAGAGACTTCCATATTGTGTACTGTAAGGGCCCCATATACTTGGATGTCGGGAAGTCTTCATATGTCAGATTGGTCTCATGTATCTTCCCTTTAATCCTAGGCAGAAAAAAACAGATCAATAACAGTCTAAATCCAATTTGCCGCTTTCCCCCAAATAATACTATTGGTTTGTTCAACCCACAACGTCAATGTTTCACGTACTTATTCTGGTTTGTGTCTTTGAAATGTGCCATTATTGAAATTAAACAGCTTCATAAATCTCCAACAATAGAGAAGAAGGTATCAGTGAGAGAAGGGATCAGCTCTAACACCATTACAGTATGATTCAATATGAACCTCCACATGAATCACTCAGTGCACTCCTACATGTAGTGCGAGAGTCCAGAAGAGATATTGAGTGAGTTGTATACCACATTGAAATCCTGAACATAACAGTGCATTATGTCGAAACGGGGACCTTATGGAGAAACATTATTAGAAACATTATTTGTGGTGTATTGTCAGACAATGAAGAATAAAATACAATGAATATTATATTTCTGTAAGTACCATTCATGGTGTCTTCCAACGGTACAATTTTTGAATGATTGCCAAAGTGTGACTTAAGGACAGTGAAATAAAATAAAATCCAAAATGTTTGTTTCCTTGGTTCTAGCTGAGTGAAATGTACATTGATCATACCTGCTTGTCCATCATGTTTACATACATTTACAATCTCTTCTCAGACATGATATCATCAACCTCCAGTTTAGATGAAATAATACTAAATAATATAATAAAATGTTAATACTGTAAATTTAAAGATAAATAATGTTTAATTCCAACACTCTTGCAAGCTCTATATTCAACCTCATTAATCAGCTTTAAGCTATTAAACTG